>NC_048598.1:14671999-14672229 GCF_003668045.3 Cricetulus griseus | reverse complement strand
CTCCTTCTCCTCCTCCTCCTCCTCCTCCTCCTCCTTCTTCTGTGTTACCTTCCATTCTCCAGCTTTTTCTTAGGCTGAGGGCCAAGGAAAAACTTTCTAGTCTAGAAGCTTTAGAATTTCACAAGTAAGCCAGACATGACGTCACAGAATTATAATCCCAGCATTTAGGATGCAAAGGTCAGAGGAAGTCCTCACTTCATGGTGAAGGAACCTCAGTGCAGAAGAAAGGC
>NC_048598.1:14670583-14671324 GCF_003668045.3 Cricetulus griseus | reverse complement strand
ATGGCCTTAAAGTTATTAAGAATTATAAAAGGGACTTTGACAAAATTTTTATGTTAACTAAAAAATAAAAAAAAAATATAAAAAACTTAAATAATAGAGAAAAAAAATTATCTCCAAAGGTGAAATGCTTCTCAGCAGGGAAGGGGGGGGTAAAAGATTTCTAAAGTAACTTCTCACACAATCTGAGAGTCATCCTCTATTGTGCTCTTTATTATTCTGTTTGTACTCCAATATTCCTGTTCTACTTCTAACTTCTCCACGCTTCTTCTTCAAGCTTCTTCTATTCTAAAAACTCTTCTCCTTCAGGAGCCTTGAAGTGATAAAGAAATTTCTCTCATTGGCCAAAAGCACATTCCTAAAGAAAGCGATAAGGAGATGAGCCATTTACCATGACAACACAAGGATCCAAGGCCATAGGAGCAACACCATGACCAGATATGGGGAGGGCACAGTGCCCATTGACAACTTTGAGACACAGATCTATTGTTAGTAGGCTGGCAAGTGAAGAATAGGCATGCTTTAAGGTTAATGTGAGGTTAGCTGGAACAGCACTTTCCTATTTGCCAGCTGAGAGAATCCAGGACATTCTTGTTCTCTATCTCTCTTAGAGGTATGGTTTAACAACTTTAGTCATGTCGTAATTCTTGTCCTTGGGCATCTGTGATGTCTCAATTTGAAGGAACCGGCTTCCCTTTTGGCAGCCCTAAAAGCCGAACACGTGCTTGCCATAAAACTACCTTT
>NC_048598.1:12950464-12980464 GCF_003668045.3 Cricetulus griseus | reverse complement strand
AGAGATGTTTTCTGCACATTATTTTTGCTGAAGTTACTTTTATTTGTAATGTTATAAATGCTATTATAATTTCTCCTCTTTATTCGTATTCAATTATTTCCTTTAAGAGAGAGTTACAATACACAGAGCAAAGACATTAGGGAAAAAAATCTTCTAGTTTCTGTTGCATAGAGGTAGACAATTCCCATAAACAATGCAGCTCACACTTGTCCTTGAGTATCTTAGAGTAATGCTGAGACTCAGATGTTATTATGCTCTATCATATTTAAGACAGCTAGGTACTTCTAAAGTGCAATTTAAGTCTTATTTGGAGACTGGGGAAAAAAATAACTGGTTCCATCACAAACCCTTTATGTCAGAGCACAATGTTTCATTAGAGCAGAGAAAGGAGCTGATGTAAACCCTTCCTTATTTGGGGAGGCTGATTCCTTTTGTCACGGAACAAAGACTGACTTGTGGAAATGTTCACATATGCAGCCACCAGGACAGCAAACTTGAATTTGATGAACAGACATATTTATCATTTGCTATATTTTATTCTACCCCATGACTCAGCATTTCTAATTTTCCTTGAAAATCCGAAAACAAATTTTTCTCCCTTGTGAAATACTTTGTTTCTTTGGAGCAGTCCTAGCGTGTGGCTTGTTGAGTTGCTTTTCTGTTGCTGTGAAGAGACACCATGAGCAAGACAACTTAGAAAACAAAGCATTTGATTGGGGGCTTGCTTACAGTTTCAGAGGGCCAGAGTCTGAGATTGATGACCATCACGGGGAGCATAGCAGCAGGCATGGAGCTAGATTACATCTGATCCACAAACACAAGGCGGGCTGGGGGAGGGAGGGATGGAAAATGACAATGGACTGGTAATAGTTTGGGCTTTTGAAACCTCAAAGCCCACCCCCCAGTGACACATCTTCAACAAGGCCATGCCTCCCAATCTTGCCCAAACAGTTCTACCAGCTGGGGACCAAGCATTCAAATATGCAAGCCTATGGGTGCCGTTCTTATTCAACCCCCCCCCAAGCATAATTAACTCTGTGACATTTTCCCCACTTAGTGTAAGACCATGGAGGTCTCAGAAATGCCATGTAGCTTTATTTCTGCACAGGTCCTATGAAGCTAGGGTCAAGGAATATCACAGAGAACATGGCCTATGGGCTGTAAGGTGTGTGGCAATTAGGATGCCCACACAAGACTTGTCTTTGGAATATGTTTGGTTTATTCACACAAACACTCCTATGTGATGTTAATATACAGTTTAAACAGCCAAGTGGGGAACACTTGTTTGTTCTCCAGTGAGGACTTTGGAAGTTTTCAGGCTCAACCCACATCCACCTTGATGTTCTTTAGCTGTGATAGGCTGGGAGGATGGTTTTGATCAGGTCCCGGGGGCCCTTGAGAGCTAGACCAACAGCCTGGCTCACGCTGTCAGGTGGGCCCTGTGTGGGCTCAGTGACAGTGCCGGAAGTTCAGGGGTCACTGAATTCGGAGCCACACACACAGCCTCAATTCCTCTTGTAGATAGGTGTCAACACAGAGGCCAGAGAAGTCGTGTCTCAGGAGCATGGCAGCATGAACCCAGAGACCATTCCCAGAGTTTCAATTTTTATATCGTTTCACTGGGCGGTAGCTTTGCCTATCAGGGCCCACAGCTTGGTGCTGGCTCACTGATCAACTTGGCCTTGGGGTTAGCTCATTAGCATATCAGAGCCTGTCCTGGCTAGGCTCCTGTCTGAGCTGCCAGGTGACCTGCCCGGGGCTTGCTCCTGAGGCTCAGCTCTTATCAGAGCTACCTTACCTGGTGGTTATTTCAAGTCACATAAAATGCCCTTTGAGTTACACAAAATGATTTTTAAGTTATGTTCCTAACAGGTGTGTTTAGGAATGGGAATGTTGTCAGTCAGATGGCTGGTGTCCTTATTCTCCACCAGGCTAAGAATCAACAGACAAGCTCTCCAAGGGCCTGGCTTTGGAAGTCTTTGGCGTTTGACAAGGGAGAACAGTGGCAGCCGGCAGGCAAGAGCAGCAGCAAGTGGCGCCCTCTAGTGTTAGGGCTCTCAGGCTGGACTAGGGTAGTGGGACCCTGAACTCTCCAAATGTTACTGCATAGGGCCAGGCCTAGAAAGCTGGGATTCCTCAGCTCTCACTCAGCAGAGCCTGGTGTTCCAACTTCCAGGTGGGCACTTGATGTCTGCCAGTGTTACAGCTCTTGTGCGTGGGGTGTCTATGACCCCTGATCCCAGAGATCTGACAGTTCTTTAGGATTCTCCCGGTGATTAGGGTATGTAGTTTCTCTTCTCTGGCTCCTTACAGCTTCCTATCCTCTTAAAGCCTCAGTTCTCCAGCCTCTGTCTGCTTCTGCAGTCCTTGTTTCTGCCCTGGCACTCTCTGATTGCCCCGTTGACTCTTGTTGCTACGGCCATTCTCTTGGTTGCTGCCATTTGGGAAGCTGCTGCCAGCAATCCTTTGTTGCTGCAGTGTCTGCCATGGCATCTGGTCTTGTGGCTCTCTCTCTTTTACAGCTGCCAACGAAGCCGGCTGTTCTGCCACCTTTGCAACGTGGCTTGCTGTCCACTTAGTGCTTCCTCTTCTTCAGATGTCAAGCAGGGGGCTGGCTGCTCCACTGCCACAGGCATGATGACTGCTCTGGTATTACTGTCATGCCGCTGTTCCTGCTGATTTTATCATGTGTGGTCCTCTGGTGCTGTAACTCTCATTCACAACTGCTGTTAAAAGACCACTCATCAGAGAAACCATCGCCTAGGCCCATTATTGCAATGGGAAGGAATGCCACCCATGGGTGCTGCCCAGTCTGAATAGCCTGCCTATATAGCCAGAGAAGGGGGTATTTGGACCAATCGTAGAAAACATTTGCACAAAGGAAAGTTTGTGTTTCTGCAAATCATACTCCTATTGTCCCTTTTGCACCAGTCACAGCTGTCCCCCTATCAGAAGTACTCCTTCCCCCTCTGGCCTGGGTGGAAATGGTTGCATGGTCAACTAGAGCTTGTGAAAAAAAAAAAAAAAAAAAAAAAAGGTCTGGTAGAAACTGTCAGTCTTGGCTAGGGTTACATCTACAGCTGCTAGAGCAAGCAGCTGTAATTGTTGTGTAGCTTCCTTAAGACACTCACAGAGTGTTCAGAATGGTTGGTGCTGGCATAGGGATAATCCAGTTGGCTCACTGACTGACAATCCTTTTGTTCAAGGCAGCCAGAGCACCAAGGGAGAATCCTACAGACCATAAGGGTCAAAATGCTCCAACCTTCAATGTTTTAGTTTATTTATGGGCAAAGGAACAACACAGGCATATTTATGATAAGAACTTAAAGAACTTATCATTATCCCTGGGGTGATTTTAACAGTGTGCTAATGATGCTTATCTGCTCAGGGCCCTAGGGAGAGGTGGGATCCCCCTTGTCTCAGGGAGAAATGGGGATTCCTTATCTGGTACAGCGAAGTCTGCCACTAACCTCCAGAGGGCAGGTATGAGCCCCCGACATGCTGTCTCCTCTGTGGTAACAGATCAATAAAGCATGAATTTATGTGACGCGCTCTTGAAGCATGTTCCGTTTTAGTCTGAATCACAATGTTCCATTTCTCTTCCACTGAGAACCTCTGTGGAGGGTCTCTCGCACTCGTAGGGATCGCTCAGCTACTGATCCCCCTGTTGCCAGTCACTTAACTCCTTAGTGATCTTGAAATGGGCATCTCTTTCCCCGTCCCTGCTTTCCTATTAATAGCTCCAGATGGCCTCAAACTTGATAACCTCAGGCTTCCAATGCTGGGGTTACAGGCATTTTGTCACACTTCCCCACTTTAAATTACGCTTGTTCTGCCCACTTCTCTTGGTTACTGTTCTATTGCTGTGAAGAGACACCATGACCAGGGCAACACTTGTAAAAGAAAACATTTAATTGGGGGCTTGCTTACAGTTTCAGAGGGTTAGACCGTCATCGTCATGGTAGGAAGTGTGGCATCTAGCAGCAAGGATACAGCTCCTAATTCTTTCAAACAGTTCATCAACTGCGGACTAAACATGCAAATGCATTCTCATTCAAACCATCATGCCCATTTATCAAAACCCCAGATATTTATTTGTAGGCAGACTTTTCTTTCCCATCCACCAGTTCCCAAATAACCGACACAGAGGCTTAATATTAATTATAAATGCTTGGCCAATAGCTCAAGTTTGTTATCAGCTAACTCAAACCCATATATATATATATGGATTTAATATATATTAATATATTAAATATATATTAATTAATTATTAATTAATATTGATAATATTAATATATATTTTATGTATACAACATTCTGCTTCCATTAATATCTGCACACCAGAAGAGGGCACCAGATCTTATTACAGATGGTTGTGAGCAACCATGTGGGTGCTGGGAATTGAACTCAGGACCTCTAGAAGAGCAGTCAGTGCTCTTAACCTCTGAGCCATCTCTCCAGCCCCGAACCCATATTTTTATCTGTGCTTTGCCATGTGGCTTGGTACCTTTTCTCAGCACAGCATGTCCATCTTGCTTCTCTCTCTGTGTCTGCTGGGGACTTACCGTCCTTCCCAGTGTCCTTAGTTGGGTTGTTCAGCCTCTACTTCCTGCCTGGCTACTGGCCGGTCACCTTTTTATTAAACCGGTTCAAGTAACACGTCTTTACAGTGTACAAAAGAATGATTCCACAGCATTTCTTTTTCAAGGATTTCTCATGAAGGTTGTCAGACCCCCAGCCATTCAACACTTATGTAATGAGTATCTGCTTTATGCTGTGTTGATGCCGTGACTCAAGACAGACAGGACACAGTGCCTTAGGGGTCACACATGCACCGCCATAGCCCATGTAGAAGAGTGTTACTGGCAGTGTTAACCACAACCCATTCCTTCACTCTGAAGCCCCCATTTCTGGGTTGCTCTGCACAGCTGCATAGGGAAGGTGGGAGTAGCCTGGGACAGAGGTGTCACTCAAACTGATTAGATTTTAAAAAACCAGGGTATCTTAGTCTTGAAAGTCAGTTCATTGAAAGACAAAGACAAGAGCAAAGCTGGGTCTGTGCAGTGTATAGACTTTTCACTGTGTGTAGAAGAGGTAACTCCGAGTATGACGCAGGAGAAAGGGAAGCCACCTTCTCCCAGAGCTGGGGGAGAAAAGAGGCAGGAAGGGACATTTTCATGGGAATGATCATCTTTTCAGTGACATCTGAAGCCTCCACAGGGCCTAGAAGCAATGAGATGCTGGGGATGCTGAAAACTAGAGTGTACTCCCGGCTTCCCTGGGGAGCAAGTGACAGAGAGTGTGTGCCGGACTCTCAGCACTCTTTCACCTGGTGCTCTGAATGTGATCTTACTTGGGAACACGTAACACAACTGGTTAAGGATCTTGAGATGCAGTCACCCTGGTTTTTGAGTAGACCTAAACACAATGACTCGTGAATTCATTTGAAAAGAGGAGATACAGAGACACTGGAAAGGGACCATACACAGATGGTGGCAGAGATTGGCTCGGTGCTGCTGAGGGAGCTACAAGCTTTGAGAACAAACCTGGAAGGACCACCACTCCAGTCTCTAGCGAAAGCGTGCCCCTACTAAACTGGGCAGATCTATCTCTTGCGTGGTGCTGTGTTTAGCAGCACTGGCATGGGAAATGTGTGGGAGCTGAGGCCATGCTTTGGGTGGTCCAGGCCTGCCACTGGGTGTGGAAGTTACTCAGCCCTTCCAGCAACGCACATGTTGAAGGGATGGGTGCTAGAGTAGCTTCTGGGACTGGATGCAACCGGGAAAAGCTATGAAGGAAAAGCTATGAAGGAAGGCTAGAGGCCCAGGTCTTCAGCCCTAAGGGCTAACACAGCATCACAGATCTAGGGGGAGCAGTACACACCAGTGTGCAGAGGTGACCAGGAGAATCTCAGAAAGACAGAGTGTGGCTCCTAAGGTTCGCACTTAGTACCATCAGCATAGGAAGGCCCCTGACGGAGGCACCGTCTTGAGAAGGAAGGGGTGTGGCCACAATGGCTCTGAAGAAAGAAATGGCTCTGAAAGAAAAATCAGGTCTGGAAAAAATGAGAAAATAAGAGATTTACATAAAAAGGGTCTAGTCTAGTAGAGTCTTTTTTATAAAATAAAACTAAGCTTTGTGTGTGTGTTTTCAAGATAAGAACAGTTAAAGAAAAACATAGTTTTTGCCTGTTTTAGTTGTCATATATAAATGTCATGGCATCCCTGAATATTTGCCATATTCTGTGTGTCTCCCCAATGTCTCCTATGCTCAGCTGGGGCTTCCTGTAGGTAGGGATGACACTATCCGCCTTGAGCACATCCTGGATATCGGTGTCCCCAAGACAAGATTGGCTGATCCTGATCCAGTCTGTGGTCTCCCTCCATGAGTATTGTCCAGGAGAATGAAAAGCCTCAAATGTTTAACTAATATTCTTTTTGTTTTTCTTTTTGTAAAAATGTTTTTTTAACAGGGCTGGAGAGGTGGCTCAGTGGTTGGGAGCACAGGCTGCTCTTCCAGAGGACCCAGGTTCAATTCCCAGCACCTACATGGCAGCTCACAACTGCCTGTAACTCATTTTTCAGGGGATCTGGCACCTTCACACAGAAATACATGTAGACAAAACATTAATGCACAGGAAATAAAAATAAATAAATTAAAAAATGTTTTTATCTGAAATAGAATTATATCACTTCCCTCTTTCCTCCCTCCAGCTCCCCCCAGTTACTCTCCCTTGAATGCCTCCCCAACTCTAGGCTCTTTTGCTTTGATTATATTTGTTATATATATATATATATATATATATATATATATATATATATCTGCTAAGTCCATTTTTGTTGTTTATGTATATGGTCTCAGGGCTGACCACTCGGTATTGGACAACATGTAAGAGGATTAATCTCCAGAAGGGGCTAAGTTTTCTTCTCCTGGCAGTCAAAAGTTGCCTGTAGAGCTTTGTCTACAGGTGGGACCTCGTGCAATTTTCCTCCTTCCACATGAACACGGCTCCGGGAACACTGCAGAAGAGGGGATGGAGAGATTGGAAGGGCCAGGAAGTCTTTCTTAGAAATGGCTGAAGATTGGAACAATGGCGAGACCAATATGTGTTAATGTGAACCGGGAGATTTCTTGGGATCCCACGCCTAGGAAAAGAACTACAGGAGACCTTTTGTTTTCTTCCTTGGGTATCTTTATTTCAAGTTCTATAGAGTACCTGGATTTTTTTTTTTTTTGGGGGGGGGTTTGTCTCAGACTGTGAGGCTGTAGGAAAAAGGCAGGTTCACTGTGGGAGCCAGGAAGTGGCCGTGGCCCCAGTGAAGAGCCTGATGCAAATTCCCCAGTGAAATCTTTCTGAGTTCAAGTATTCTAGCTCCATGGTAGATTCTCCTGAGCCTGTGCTAAGGAGAGCAGGCTCAGGAAACAATGTAACTTCTGCTATAATCTTTGCTTCTCTTTAAGACCAAAACAAACAAACAAAACAAAACAAAGCAAAACCACCCACAGAGTAAATTAATTCATATGTAAATGACCATCCAGACACCCAGGAATCTGATGCAGAGGTGTCTGACAGCCCATCCTCAGTAATTAGTCAGGTTTTTTGCAGTTTTCAGTTTGTGGCAACACTAGGCGACATGCACTTCTTTCTTCTCTCTGACTTGATGGTGCTGTGCCTAGCCTCTCTGGTAAAATGTGGTTGTCAGTAGGCACAATGCATTATGAGCATCTGTGGAGACGATGCAGAGCAAATGCCACAACATCTGGAGCCCAAGAAAGCTGTTGCATTGACTATTAATAGCAGCTATTTATAAATCACTTTCATGGACACACAGCTATGTGAGCTGTAATGGTCTGGAGAGACACCCTCCGTTCTCTTAGAGGAGACCCCAGCACTCTGCTTTCCTTGTGACACTCATTCCTACAGACGCACATGTCTGTGTATATGTGCACCTTCTCTGACCTCTATGACGGTTGCAGGCATGCTTTGCTTGTTTGGGGATAGTGGGATGGTGTGAAAAGCTAAGATTCTGCAGCGCTTGGGGAGTGGGGGACCAAGAGGGCAGAACTCAGTGAGGACACACTGGGGTCAACATGCAATTGGGGAGCAAAAAGGGAAGTCATGGCAGTAACATTTGCATTGCTTAAGACTAGATTCAGCATGGCTCTGGTGAGCCCCAGACTCATTAGCTGAGTAGTTACCCAGTAAGTGCCTCAGGTTTTCTAGAGGACACTCTAGAAAAGTGAAGGAGGTCACATCTGCTCTCCTCTGGGAAGAGTAGGAAGGCACTTTACATCCCATGGAAAGTTCAGGACTCCAAGCTTCTTGCAATTAGCAAAAGACGAGGAATTATCATGCTAATAATCACGCCCAACACGGCTGCTGACTCCCTGTGCTTTAGATGACAAAGGGCTGCACCAGGAATCTAGGTGTCAGGCATGAAGTTGGGAGGGTGGGGCCTCCCATCACTAGCATGAGCCATTAAGTTCCTCTGCTCAAGTGCCACCATTTCTAAGTGGCATAATGGTTGCCTCTTAGGCAGTGTTAAAAAAAATATACATTGCCAGGTATGGAGGGATCCAGGGTTCAGAACTAGATAGGGTGCCTTAGACAAATACCTTTGCTATCTGTGTGGAGGGTCCGTTGAGTGTGCTGTCACAGGAAAACCACCTAGCTTCCTCAAAGGCAATGTTCACAGGAAGTTGATGTTCACATGAGCAGGCAATGTCAGTCCTATTGCCTGCCTCTTAGGCTAGAGGACCCGGAAATCATCAGTTCTGTGGCTGAGGCTGTCCCCCCTCTCCCCCCATACTCCATTCCATAGTTTCTTGGCAATACTGTACCTTCCTCTTTTGCAGCATCCTGGCATCCTGACTGTACAGCCCAAGCTGGCTCATATCTGCCACCTGTAGGAACAGTGCCACAGGCTGACAATCAAATCTTTAGCAATGGCCTTCGGGGGACATTTTGGATCCAAATTATAGCAGGAGTAGTTCAGTGGGATCGGAGATGAAGTTTTACAAGTTGAGAAGGTAAAAAGCTGGGGCACATCTGCAGGGCGTGGAGCAATGAAGGGACTTTCTTTCCTCGCCTTCCCCTTTTTATTCAGTCAGGTGGTGCTGTCTATATTGAGGGTGGTTGTTTCCACCCCAGTTAACCCTCCCTGGAAATGCACGTGCACACACACACACACACACACACACACACACACACACACACACACACGCGCGCGCGCGCGCGCGCGCGTGCATACACGAGTGTTTCCTAGGTGATTCCAAATCCAATCAAGTTCACAGTGAAGGTGACTCCTCACAGTTCAGGGTCAGCTACACAGCAGTAGGTTTGAGAAATGAGCTATCATACTGCTGGGCTTTAGACACAGGAGGCCTGTCACAAAGGGCCACAGGGCAAGACACCAAGACAAGGGGCCCGAAGGGGTGGGAGGCAGGGGAGTCTGCATTTATTGGAGTTTGCAGGGGAAAAGCAAGGCAGGGCAGCAGAGACATTTTAGGACAGGTTAGTCTGAATGATACATGGGGCTTTGGATGGGTTGATTCCTGACTGGCCTGTGGTCATGTCTTTGGGAGCTTGTCTTGATTGATGATTAATGTGGGATTGATTGATGATTGATGTGGGAGGGCCCCGTCCCCGCCACTGTGGGTGACACCAATGCAAGATAGTTGAGTCTGGGCTGTGTACAATAGATGACCATGAGCCAGAGAGCAAGCCAGTGTGAGCAGCCTTCTTCCATGGTTCCTGCTTATGTTCCTGCTCCAACTTCCCTCAATAATGGATTGTGACTGGGAAGTGTTAGAGAAAATAAACCCCTTCCTCCCAAAGTTGTTTTTGGTCATGGTGTTTATATCATAGCAACAGAAAGAAAATTAGAACATGGAGTAAGGTAACCCAAACCCAGAAGGACAAGTATTGCATGTTCCCACTCATATATGTGGGTCCTGGCGTCTAATCTTTGGGTTTGTGCATTTAATGTGAAGTAAACGTAGACTCTAGGAAACTAGAAAGAGATGGTTGGTAGGGAGGGGGAAGAAAGACCTCGAGGGGAGGGGATAATAGAACACAGGTGACATGGGGGGGAGTAAGTGGGGGAGGGGAGGGTTAAGAAGGAAGAGTGACGGGGAGGAAAGGGTAGCAGGGTGAAGGAAGATAACTAATACTAAGCGTGTTTGAAACATCATATGTTTACCTTCTATTTATAAGCCTTACCTCTATTTATATAAAATAGTTTATTTGGCGTTACCTTGCACAGGGGATAATACTCCTTCCAGATGCCGCAGTTTGCTAAATAAAAAGCCCAGTGCCAAATGTGGGATATCTCCCCTTGATTTTTTTTTTCTTGGGGTCGGGCTCTCCTGAAGACCTCCTAACAATGCAGGTAATTGTTGTTGGTCTTGATTGCCCTCCAGAACATAGGGGTAAGACCTTATTGCTCAAGACACCACACAATTTGGTCACGGGGCATGGAGAAATCAAATTGGTCCTGACCAGAGAGCGCCCTGCTTCCTGGCTAGCTTTTATAGGACAAAAGTGCTATGCAGGCAACGGGGGGGGGGGGGGGGGAGGGGGTCCTATCCAGCTGTGAACCCTGGGAGCTACAGTAACGAACAAGATATGCTCACGGATGATTGCATGTACATATAAATATACTGATATGATATAGAGTAATGGTTTAAATTTATATCCATATCTATAAATTATAGTGATCCACTTCCTCCAACTAGGGCCCACTCCTCAAGGGTTCTACAGTCTCCAAAAACAACACAGTGAATTGAAGACCAAGAGTCCAAACCATGAGCCTATGGGGGATACTTCCCTCTCACACTGCAGCAGTGGATTTCTGGTTGACCAGATGGCATTGGTCTAACAGCTGACTTATTTCTGGCTCACCATGACTCATCTGGAGCAGTCTTGCCAAGCCCATGCCAAAGAAGGGGCTTCCTGAGCATTAAGCCTGGTGCTCTGGGGTTTGGAATTTTGCCCTCAACCACAGAAGGCACTGACTGACAGTGGAGCACAGCCCCCCCCCACGCGCCCCCCCCCAGCCACTTCCGCAGAGCAGCAAATTCCTCGAGTGCCAGCCCCGCTTTTCTGGCTTCCCAGTCACTTGGGATCTGACCTCAGAAAGGCCTTCCATTCTTCTTAGAGCTTTAATACTTCCCAGATGTTTTCATGTTTCTCCCAAATGTTCCAAGTTGTGTTTTATCAGGGGCTTGGTTTGAACTACCCAACTGACCATTACAGAACTGGGGCACTCTACATCACATGTTAAATGATAACATGGCCCCATCTTTCTACCTCTCACTTTCAAACCTCCATCTGTAACATTCCCTTAGTTTTCTTTGTCCTTTGCCTGGCCCTGCTTTGCCTGTTTTACCAATGACAGAATGATGTCAATAAAGGAAACTATAGAAATGCAGGAGGCTAGAACCCCAGGCATTTCCTGATTATTAAAATTTAAAAAGTGTTTATTATCCATACATGCTAGTTAGGCCCTGTCCAGAGTCTACACAATTTCCAGGCTAAGTGGTAAGTGAGCATCCCCCCATTTCCCCCCCCCCACACACAAAAAGAGATGAAAGAGAGAACCGTGTGGCATGGTGGGGAAGCATGGGGAGGCGGTTGGGAGTGAGTAGTGACCAAAATGTCTTGCTTTCCCTTTCAATAATGGTGAAATGGTGACTTTCTCCCTTGCCACTGCTCTGTCAAGACTAGCCATGTCCCACGGTGGAACTTTAATTCAAACTTATTCCTGTCTGGAAGGCAGGCATGATGTTTAGTACCACTTGTTTGTTGGACTTTCTTTGGATCTCCATCCCCCAAATAACAATGTGGAGAGGTCTTATTAATTATGAAAGCTTGGCCTTAGCTTAGGCTTGTTTTCAACTAGCTCTTAGAACTTAGATCAACCTGTTTCTAGTGATCTATGTTCTGCCACATGGCTCTTTACCTCTTCTCACTCTGTGTGTCTGACTCCCTGCATGTTTTGCTGGCAAAATCTGCATACCTAGATTCATCCCCTCAGTTTCTCTCTCTGCCCAGAAGTCCCACCTAACCTCTCCTGCCTAGCTATTGGCTGCTCAGCTTTTTATTAAACCAATCACAATGACACGTCTTCAGAAATATCCTGTAATAATGATGCCTAGAAGGAGAAACACATTCACAGGCAAGAGAGACGGCTCAGCAAGGAAGGGCCCTTGCTGTGCAGCCTGACGACCTGAGGCCGATCCCTAGGCCTCGCGTAGTGGAAGAGGAGAAATGACTCCCACAAATAGCTCTGTGACCCTAACATACATACCGTGGCACATGCACGTGCTTGTGCTCTCTCATGTGCATGCGCGCACACACAGATACATCAGTGTAATGAAATAAATAAATAAATATAAATTCAGAATGGGAAAACTGAGTTTGGGACCCATGAACACTGACCACATGAATGATCTGCCCTGTTCATTCTTAACTACTTATCCTATGAATTCTTGTGGAATAAGACAATGGAACTTCTTTTTTTCTTTTTCTTTTTTTTTTTTGAATTAGAAACAAGATTGTTTTACATGTTAATTCCAGTTCCCACTACCTCCTGTCCTCCCCTACCACCACCCACCCCCCACTAAAACCCTACCTATCACAATCCTTTCTGCTCCCCAGGGAGGGTGAGGCCTTCCATAGGGTGTCATCAGAATTTATTATATCTTTTGGGATAGGGCCTAGGCCCACCCCTCCCTGTGTGTCTTGGCTCAGGGAGTATTCCTATATGTGGAATAGGCTCCCAAAGTCCACACCTGTGCTAGGGATAAATACTGAACTACTACAGAAGGTCCCATAGATTTCTGAGGTTTCCTCACTGAAACCCATGTTCCTGGGGTCTGGATCAGTCCCATGCTGTTATCTTAGCCATCAATCTGGGACCAAGAGTTCCCCGATGTTCAGGTCAGCTGTTTCTGTGGGTTTCACCAGCTTGGTCTGGACCCCTTTGCCCATCACTCATTCTTCTCTGCATCTGGATTCCAGTTCAGTTCAGTGATTAGTTGTGGGTGTCTGCTTCTACTTCCACCAGCTACTGGATGAGGGCTATCGGGTGGCATATAAGTCAGTCATCAATCTCATTATCAGGGGAGGGCATTTAAGGTAGTCTCTCCTCTGTTGCTTAGATTGTTAGTTGGTGTCATCTTTGTAGATCTCCAGACATTTCCCTAGTGCCTGATTTCTCTTTAAACCTAAAATGTCTCCCATTATTATGGGAACTTCTTACTTTCTTCTCTCTCTCTCTCTCCCCCTCTCTCTCCTGTGTGTGTATGTGTGTGTGTGTGTGTGTGTGTGTGTGTGTGTGTGTGTGTGGTGTGTGTGTGTGTGTGGTGTGTGTGTGTGTGTGTGTGTGTGTTGTGTGTGTGTGGTGTGTGTGTGTGTGTGTGTGTGGTGTGTGTGGTGTGTGTGTGTGTGTGTGTGTGTGTGTGTGTGTGTGTGTACATGAGTGGGCTTGTGTGTGTTGGTGTTCTTGTGCATGCTGGTGCGTGTAGCACAAATTCTAATTGTTATTAATAATAAAAACCTAGAGACAGATATTAGGGTTACAGCAGAAGATGAGAGAAGCAAAGCAGTCAGTCACTAGAGAGTTCTCTCCTCTATCAATGCTCAGACCAAAGGGGCGATCCTGTCCTCAGACTGCATTTGTCTCCACCAAACCTTAGACAGTACTGAGCTTCTGTCTCCTCCGGCCTTCTATTCCTATCTATGCTGGGATTAAAGGCATATCACATCACCCCAAGTGCTGGGATCATCTTTGTGTGAGCTCTGTTTCTCTTTTAGACTGGATCAATTTTGTGTAGCTCAGGGTGGCCTTGTACTAAGGGAGATCCATCTGCCTCTGTCTCCCGAGTGCTGGAATTAAAAGTGTATGCCTGGCCTCTATGGCTCACTAGTGTGGCTAACTTTGCACTCTGATCTTTAGGCAAGCTGTATTTGTTAGATCATAAACAAAGTGTCACCACAGGTGCATGTGTGTGTGTGGTGGCCAGAGGTCAATGTTGGGTGTGGTTTTCAGAGGTCAATGTTGGGTGTCGGTTTTCAGAGGCTGACTATCTTGTTTTTGAGACATCATCTCTCTCTGGGACTTGGGGCTCATCAATTAGGATACACTGGGCAGCTAACAAGCCCTAGTGATCCACCTTTCTCCACCTCCCTAGCACTGGATTCCAAGCTTGTGCCACCGCACCCAGCTTTTACACGGGTTCTGGGGAAGCACAACACAGGGCCTCATGGATACACAGTAAGTACTCTATGGACTGATCCATCTCCAAAGCCAAAACTTCTTCTTTTATGAACCCACAGAAATAAAATATTCTGCTGCTGAGGGTGAACACAGTTCCTCACTGATGGCATGGCTTAGCAGGAAAAGTTCACGATACGACATAAAATCAGAATCATCACCTTAGACCTAATGTGGCAGCTCCCTGACATCCTTAGTTAGTGTCTTAGACCCCTTTCCCTTCTGATTCTCCATCCTTAGCATGTGATTTGATTTTCATGATCACAAAAAGGTTGTGGCGTCTCCAGCCAACATCTCCACATAGCAGGTGTGAAGACAGAAAAGAGCCAAAAGTTTGCATCTTCTGATGGCGTATTTTCGTGCAGAAGTAAATGGAGCCTTCCTCAAGGGTCTCCTCTACCTCGCTGGATGGAACTCTGACCTGTGGCTACCTCTAGCTACCTCATCAAGCAGTCTGAGAAGATCAGTTTCCCCATTCTGGCCCTTACAAGATAGGAAAGAAAAGCAAAGGGATTTTGAGTGGCTTTTGTTTGGCCGTCCACATTTCTGCTATGCCACTGAGGTCTGGCTTTCTGTTGTCCACGTGCCCTGATCCAGCTAACTAACAGTGATGTAAAACAAAGCAGAGGATGCTGGGGGCAGGTGCTCAGGGAAGCATCAGAGTCAAGCCGGCAACATTAGGTAAGTTACTTCTAATCCTTCCTCTGCAGGCAGCTGCACACTGTCCTGCTCCTTCTCAGTTGTTCTGTCATTTTGATTTGAGACAAGGTGTCATTTTGTAGCCCAGATCGTCTGGAATTTCTGTCTCCATCCTCAAATGTTAGGATCAGAGGTGCATGTCCCCACGCCTGGCTCCTGCTTTTTTTTTTTTTTTCCATGTGTGCAGTAACTTCCTGCATCACTGAAGATGATGACAGAACAAGGTGAAGGTGTTGGCTGTCTCCACACAGCTAAGATGTGACCCATTATCATGCTCATCCTCCCCCGCCTCCCCTCCCCCCCCCCCCCCCGTCTCCTTTCTGCCTCTGGTTCACGCCTGCCTCCACCCCATGCTCACAGGCATTAGGGAAATGCGCAGTGCATAAAGGGTAGTATGCTGAATTCATGGGCAGCTTAGTTCAGTGGGGGTGTAAGTCTCCTTCCATCCTGTTAGTAACCGCACTCCATGCATTGGACAGCCTGACCAGACATGTCCCCTAACTGACATTAGCTCAGGCTTTTTGGTGCAGATGGATACGTTCGTTCAGTTCTTCCACTGCTTCCCTGCCAAGCCGTGTGGGATTGCCAGCAACCCTCTAGCCTTCAGGTTAAACCCACACACTGCATCCTCCACACCCACCACTCCTGGTTCTCAGCAACTTTCCAACCAACCGTAGACTCCGTCTAGGCAAGGCACTTTCCGGAAGACTGTCTCCCTCTCCTGATGTTTGGAGTGTCTTAACTGAGCCTTTTAAAGTGACCATTCATAACAATGCAAGCGATGCAAGGCAGCAGCAAAGAGTTTTGCAGACATTTCTCTGTCCCCCATCAGACTCATCGGCAGGTAACATCTTGCCGTGAGTGCTTTCGAGTTGTCCCTAAATCACCCTTTATAGCTGCTCTCTAAACACTAGGATCTGAAAGTTTTCCCTCATCCCTTGATGCTTTACCTCTTTTCTTGCATATAGTTGGTTCAATAATAACTTTTCTAAAGTTGGGAGCAACCCCTGCCACCTCCATTCAGAGCCGGTGCCTTTAGTCCACTATAATCCTAGTCGCTCGGCTTGCCCTCCTCTGCCAGGCTGGTGCTGGCTGGGTTCCGATACTGTTTCTTTAACCTGCCCAGCCCCCATTCATAGGTGGAAAGTCTAGAAAGTGCAGGTTCACATGAACTGCACACATAACCTCCTGACTTCCTTTAAAATAGTTTAAATCTAACTCTGAGCCTCCTTGATGCTGGGCTAGAAGGAAGTTTT
Source organism: Cricetulus griseus (assembly GCF_003668045.3). Taxonomy (NCBI): domain Eukaryota; kingdom Metazoa; phylum Chordata; class Mammalia; order Rodentia; family Cricetidae; genus Cricetulus; species Cricetulus griseus. Next base: position 12,964,230 of record NC_048598.1, on the reverse strand, counting down.
TTTTTTTATTAGGGATACAGAAGGATCCTCACAATGTTTGGCGAAGATTTTTTGGGGGGATGTATAACACAAAGGACCAGAAGCTACTACCTCTGCCACTGGGCACAGGCCCACACTGGGTCTTCCCGTGTCTCGGTCCCTTTCCTCCTGGCCTTCTTCTCTTTGCTAGCTGGAGATCCTTGGAGGCTTAGGCCTGACCTCTGCCTCCTTGGCATCACACAGCCACAGGTGTGTCTTCTACAACACTGGAGTGATGTAATGTGTGTCCTCTTTTCTCTAAACCATTGGTCTTAGCCTATCCAGTCTGCAGAAAGTTGCTTCTTGCTTCCCCCAGATGTTGGCAGAAGCATTCTTTCTCTCCTCCCATCCCCCAGATATCTTCTGAGAGAGAAACCTTTTCCCAAGGTGGGAAAAGCTGCTGTCTCTAAAGTCATTCTGCTTTCACCTATACTCTATCCAGCCAGCACTCATTAGTGTAACTGCCTCAACTCTTACACTATTGAAAGATCTCTGTTCTGATTGGTGAACAGTATGTTGGTCCTTGTAGAACATTGTAGAAAAAATCAATTAATAATTAAATTCTAAATTAAACCCATTTATTCAGGCTAACTATGACAGGAAGTCACAAGGGCCGTTGATAGATGGGCCCCCCATGTACTTATTTATGACAAAGCCCCCCCCCCCCCCCCGCTGTGTGCCTCTCAGGTTTGTCACTATATTGAAATCATGATTGTCCCTTGATTCTAATAATTGCTACTTTAGATATATTGTTTGCACATTGCAATTCTTGCATATATTGTAAACACAGTGTTCCAATATTTACAAGCTTAAGAATTTGTCAATAAAATATTAAAAACTATCTCAGGATAGAGAGACAACCCACTGTGGACAGACCTGTCAGTAATCTATTAACAGCCATACACCTCAGCCATCTGCATCTATGGAGGACACAGGGATGTTTTTAACTAGCTGCATCCGGGAAGGTCTGCCACACGCCTTGAATGCCCTTCTCACTGAGAGACAGGAATAACGCGCTTTTTCATGTCTTCAATACAAAACAATTTTATGATTTTAACAAAAACATCGTTTTCCCACCATTGCTACTGACAAAAATGTATGACACTGGGAATTAATTCTTAAAAGGCTGTGTGGGAGACCCGAATATGTCACCCCAAACAGAAAAGATTGCTGAGTTGAAGGCAGTGAAGATAGTGTGTGTACAGGACAGCTCTGTCCTCCCTCTACCTGCCTAAAGACAGGACACACTCAGAAAGTCAGAAGACTCCCCTCCAACCAATGTGAACAGGTTCACATTCTCCTTCCATGGAGAACAGATTCGCCACACATTACATCTCTGGACCTCATCGGCCCATCTACCCGAACAAGCTTGATTTTCCTCACTCTGCCTGTTTTTTGCTTTCCCCCAAGTGGCCACACTTGGATACTCAAAGTCCTTTTCCTTCGCCTAGTCACTTCTCAAGGAATGTATTGTCATTTGAAGATGTTATATAAGCTGGAATTTCAAAGCCACCTCTTTGAGAACTCGTCATTCTTTGTGATTCTCCCACAGGTATATGAAATATGCATGTTAGTAAAATTTCTAGTTGTTTTTGCTTGTGAATCTCTCTTTTGTCATAAGGGTCTCTTGCAAACTAAGAATCTACAAGGGTTGAAAAGTTATAATCTTTATAACTCACACACACATTCATCAGCATGTCAGTCACATTATATCAAAGCTTAGGGTTTAATTTCTTACATTATAATTATCAGTCAAAAGGTAGATTAAAAATCAGAAGAAAAATTTTATACAATAATACATTTGAAAAAAATCTTCTGAATTAAAGCAAGATGTTGATGAAAACAATCTAGAAGTCTAGGAAATAATACTTCAAATGTTAAAACTGCCCAACATGTACTTAAGTATAATCAAGCATTTTAAAACATGAAGTATTCAATAGTCATTAAAAAATAATGGTGTCTATATAAGCATACATCCATTCTAAATTCACGGTTCTACTTGCCGGATGGAAAACACACCTACTTATGTAAGAAAGCAACTTATTTGACAAGTTTAAATCAAGACAGTAAAATATTTACTTTCTAGGAAACTATCACATACAGCATTTTAATAATTTATTCAAAATGAGAAATTTAAACCCTTTTGATCTTGTGCAGTTGAGAATAACACCTTAGGCAATAGACTAAACTTTATTGTTCATACTTCAGAAAAATGGCATCAATGGGAAACAGGTCATGGGCATCCCTTCTGCAGACTATACTCATGTCTACTAAAAAGAAAGTCTGTCATTGCAGCCAAGTTTTCAGAAACACCTGGGAATGCTTTTTCTTTGGTGTATATTGTTTAAAGTAAGGGGTTTCCAGACCCAGAAAGACAAACACTGCAGGTTCTCACTCACAGTGGGTCCTAGCATCTTTAGATTTGTGTGTCTAACGTGGAGGGCCTGTAGAATTTAGGGATATCCCAGAGAATCCCAAATAGTGTAGGGTATTGTCATTTGTGCTTGGTTACTTATAGATCTTGATGATAAGACTCTGTTGCTGAAGAAACTTTGGTCACAGGACATGGAGAAATCAAGTTGGCACTGACTAGGAAGCGTCCTTCCTGCTGTCTGCCTTTCATAGTGCCAGAAGTTGCTATGCAGGTGTCTGTGGGTGTGTCACTCATCCACAGTCTTATCCGGCTGTGAACCCAATGAGCTACAATAATGACTGATGCGGTGAGATGCCCCTGGGAGCAACGGTGGTGGCATGAGTGTTATGGGGGGGAGGGGGGAGACGAGGGAGACCAGGTGCTTTCTGATTGGTTTAAGGCCGGTCACAGGCGGAAACTCATGCCCACTCATCCATGGTTGGGGAATTGTTAAGGCCCAGAGGACAACTTATTACAATTATTTTGCTAAATGGAAGTAGTATCAAATTGTCCTTTAACTTTGTATCTAATTAGTGCAGTTCTCAGATCTCCTGAGAAAAGTTTCTTTGTGCAGTGGAGGACAGTTAATGCAGAAACACACAGCCTGTCAATGTGCAGTGGAATGCTCAACCAGCCACAAATGGGACAGCTATGTCACACCCCTTCTCCCCGAGACTCAGGGACCATCGTGGAGAGGCGGCAGAAGAGGGGACAACACCCTATAAGAGCCAGAGGTTGGTCAATGGGAGTGAAACACTGTCTTCCGGACATACTCGATCCTCTGACATTCACCCCAAACCGTGGTGCGTATCTAGACTCCCAAGTGTCTTGCTAGTCATCTTTCAGGACATTTCTTCTTGCTTTCTAGACTGACTCATCTGAAACCCAAGGTCCACCTGCAGGATTGGTGGACATGAGTATAGACATGAGTATAGTCTTTTTTTGCGTGATTATGATACAAAATTCTGAGATGCTAAAACACTGTGGCAGGAGTGTGAAGACAACAGTCTCTACCATTGACGGATTGACTGGGCACCTAGTGCTCCCTGCTAGGTCCCGTTTGGTTTGAAGATACTCCTTGCTACTTTTCTGATAAGAAAAGCAGGTTTATTTGATGCTAAGAAAGTTGGAGGTAGGAAAGAGTCTGCATTAACCAGTAGGTGCTCTAAACAATGCCACTGAGCATCACAGAAACACTTGGTGCTGCCTTACTTATGGCGCCAGGTTCCCTCAACCCCAGTGTCGGATGGAACAGGATCTTGCAGGATGCCAGGGGTGAGCTCTAATGCAGGATTCTGCGCTGCGGGGGAGGGGGGGTGCTGGGGAGGGAGGGGTGCTGGGATGGGCACAGGGTAGACTCGAAAAGACATTCCCAGATCAGGAATCCTTTACAGTCTGGGAAATCTGCCTAAGCAGGACCCAGCCCACTCCCGCGACCAAGTCCCTTCACTTTCCGCTCTGGTGTGCACGAAACTGCTGGAAGCCTAGGGGCGGCGGACGCGTCATCGCCATAGCCTTCCGCCTTCCCACTCGCTCCGGGCGCACGTGCTTAAAGAGTCCCTGCCCCTCCCGCCTCCGCGCGCGGGGCCGCAAGTTTCCTCCGAGAGGCGGGCACGCACCGCGTCTCCCCGCCAGCGCCTCCCGGCCCCCATCGCCGCAGTCTCCGCCCGCGGGGAGGGCGCTCTCGGGAGCCGGCGAGGGTGGGGCGCCTCGAGGGAGGGGTCCCAGCGCCGCAGTCTTCGCGGCCCCGGCGACAGCAGCAGCAGGTGGAGCCCCGCTCAGCCGCGAGCAGCACTTGGCCGGAAACCCGCGCCGCAGCCGCCCGGCCCGGAGCTGGCCCGCTAGGCTGGAGCCCACGCCGCCCCGGTCCAACCCAGTTTCCCAGGCACCGGGTTACGGAAGCCGGCGGCCGGGGGACGCGGTTGGGGCCGGGGCCGGATGCATCTCGGTGCGCACAGCTGCGTTGGAAGACCCCAGCTCAGGGTGCAGGGCTAACGGGTCCTGGCTCGCCGCGGGCGGCCGCCTCCTAAAGACTTGTGCGATTGGGGACCTCGGAGCCCGGGCACCTGGCCGGACGCTCCTGGAGTCGGTGTGGCGCGCTCGCCTCACCTCTTGGGCTCCAGAGAGGAAAGAGAGGGCTCTTTCCAGGGAACGGGACCTCCTCGTCGCCCGGTCCTCTGTGGAGTCCTAGCACCCGATGCCTGTTGGCCACAAGAGCGTCTCTAGTTGGCACAGGTCTGCAGGTATTCTGTACTGGTTAGATTTCTTCTTCAGCTAGGGAAACAGTTGCCGCCAGAGACATTCTGTGCCTGTGGGCGCTCCACATCCTGGGTCTCTCCTGTCCTGCCCGAATCTTGCCGGCTTCACTGACCCTCAACTCTTCCTCTGCTTGTGCGTGCTGTTGGTTTTGCCGGAGCGTGTAGACCAGACGTCTTTCTGGCCCTCGTTTGGGAGGGCACTGATCTCCAGGGAGCAGCTTTGTGTGTGGTGGGGTCGGGGTCCTCAACCATGGCCTTCACTTTCGCTGCTTTCTGCTACATGCTGTCCCTGGTGCTCTGTGCTGCGCTCATCTTCTTCGCTATCTGGCACGTGAGTAACCTGCAGCCGGCTTCTAACTCTCACTTGCCCCCACACCCCCATGCCCACCTCGTCTCCCCATTTTACTGCAGGCGTGGGTGGACTGTGAGGCCAGATAGAAGCATTTTCTGGACAGACCTTGTCCATCTTCCTTGTCCCGGGCCACGAGACACAGTTCTTGGCATCCCGAGGCCAGGCGGTACAGGGCACACCTTCTTGCCCCAGCTGGAGCCTGTGGCCCGCCGAGGCACTCTCCTGGGCGTGGCAAGGTGTCCCGGGCCAGCTAGCGAGTAGTGGCTCCAAACCCATCTGCACGCTCCCCCCACCCGTCCCCCCGCAGGAGAGAAGATGAGCTGCCGGTGGCCCAGGCAATTAGTCAAGTAACTATAACAACTAAACATTTAAAATGTCAGCATCTGTGGTGGGTTGCGTTTAGACATAATTGGAGACAAAGTGGAAACGCCACCAGAGCGCCTTGTAAGAGGAAGCAGGGAGAGGCCAGGCAGGAGGGGAGGGAGATAAGAGACATGGGAATGAAAAAGAGAGGGAGGAATAAGGTCTCCAGGTGGTATAGATCTGATCAGGTCCCATAAACCCTAGAGTACAAGCTTCCTCCCAGGATGGAGAGCGGATGGGTCCTGGGTCACCAAGTGTGATGTGGTGTGGTGTAGAGCCGAGAACTCCCGGAGAGGGATAAGGAGGAAGAAGCAGGAGCAAGAGGAGCAGGTGGACTGTGTCACATTTCACAAACCCTTGATCCCTTAGGTTCCTTCTGAGGCTGGCTAAGGTCCCCACTCTCACTCCGAGAAAGATGGTCAGAAGGACCACGGTCCCAGTACCTGATACCCACTTTTGACAGCCTTGCCCTTCCAGCAGGGTGGGGTGATGGAGGGACTCTGAGACCAGCTCCCGGAGGCTCTGGGGTGCCTTGGAGAGCTGGTATACTACAGGAGATGACCCAGAAGGAGGAAGAATGGGAAGTAGTTGAGATGCTGGTGTTTTGTCTGAGTGGTTTCTAGTGTGAGAGGGTTTGTCTTAAAATAGAAGCCTCCATATCCTGCTAGAAGGGCTGTGACAAAGAGCAGAGGGAGAGCGTCTGGGGAGGTGGGAGGGGCTTCTAACCACCAGACCCTGAAAATCACATCCAAGGGACGTCCACCTCTTTCTAAGCGTGTGGAATCACTTATCAGTCGGTTTAGGAATGTAGACATAGGAGAGAGGAGATCCGATGTAGAATTTGGGGGCTGATATAAAAAGTCCTGCTGGTTAGATGTGGTGGGATTTGTCCTCTCTGCCCTGCAATGGTGAGTCTAACCTACGGCAGACAGTGGGATTTGAGGCTGTTGGCAATTGCTGAGAAAAAAATGAAACTGTTCCAGACTTAGGTTGGAAAGAGATTCAGGGTAGACGATGCCCAAATATGCAGCAGACATATGCTCCCGTATTCTAAAGGAACTTTCCAGGCTTCTTTGGATTCGGAGAGGGAGCCACATTTTTGAAGGCTAATACTTAATTTGCTGGGTTTTCCTGATTTTGCTTTGCCTAGAAGGTGCCAGATCCCGAGAGCACCCAAACTCCTTCATACTTGATGCACTGGTTTTGCAGCAGGGTGGGTCACCAGCAAGAATTCTCTTCTCTCCCTCAGGGTGTGCGTGGGTGGGGTTGGGGAGGGAAATAAATAATTCAAGAACAAGCTAATTAAGTGGATGGTTGGTGCAGCTAAGCTGACCAAGAGACAACTGAATGACAGTTGCGTGTCCTAGTGGTTCTGCACTGGCCTGGCTCCCAACCCTCATCTCCCAGTCAACACAGTCAAAGCCCACATCAGGTCCTGTTGGCACAGTTAGTGGAAGTGACACAGTGACAACTGGCGCAGTCCCTGTTTCCCAGTCCTTTCCTTCTCTCTCTGAATCAAGCAATCCAATCCCCACCACAGTGATTTGATTCCTGAACACTGAAAGCTGAACTCAGAAATGGTCTGATTTCCCAGTACACACACTGTGTGTTTGTGGATGTTGTTGAATGGTGGTAATTATATCAACCCAAAATTTAGGAGAGTTAGTAGATGGTTCATTTGCCGTCTTTCCGGCATCTTATATTTCTATACATTTCCTGATCTGATGAGTCATATTGATTGCTTAGTATATATTGACATTCCAAGCAAGGAATCCGTATTTAATACACAGTGGTTAAAATGCCTGCACCCCCTGGCCTGAAAGAGATGCCCTTGGCATGTTTTTTCCCTCTATTTATCTGTATATGTATATACCTGCTTAATAACTGAAGTTACTGTCTTTACAGCATGTATGCATCCATCCTTTGTAGTTTGGAGAAGACCTCTCAGGTGTACCTCCAGTTACCCCCCCCCCATGTCTAGAAGCAGAGATGGATGTGGCTAGTCATAAGCACATTTAAATATTGATTTTGCCTTGAAAATCTATCTGCACTGTTTTCACATGAAATTATTTCCCATCAGCCACTGCATTTGAGTGCATTTGTCAAGCTTTGCAGAAACAGAGTGAGATTGAGTTCTTTTGTTTGTTTGTTTGAAACCATGGATTTGTGTTCTTCATGGATATTGTCTTTTACACGACAGGGCATCCTTTAGTCCCCACAGATGATTTTTTTTTTTTTTTTTTTACACAGGAAGAAACTATGGCGCAGAGAGGTTCTAAAATTTGTCTAAACTTGGGCAGCTAGTATATGCTGGTTCTGTGAGACTCTTATGGCCAAGCCCTTTCCCCAGCTGTAATCACTGGCTTTGAATTATTGATTTAATAATAGTTTTTACCCCAACAGTATGTTCTATGTCAGAAAGACATTTAGAGTTGGGATTTCTGATTAGAGTGTAACGAGGCCCATCCCCCTCCCACCTTTCTGTTTGCTTTGTTTCATTTTGTTTTTTGGTGGAAGTATTGATATATAGTCCAGGCTGGCCTGGAGCTCATGCTCATCCTGCCTCTGCCTCCAGAGTGCTAGGATTACAGGCATTTACTACTACACCTCGCTATGTATATTCCTCTTTAAAAGAAGAAATTCTATTCCATCTTCTTAAAAAGTTGACTTTTACTTATAAAAGCAAAAGGGTATAGGTTCATTTCACAAAAGTTTGAAAATACAGCGAAACAAAAGTCACCACCCAGCTCTCCATCCAGAAAAGACTGGGTGGCTTTCGTGTGTGTGTGTGTGTGTGTGTGTGTGTGTGTGTGCATTTAAAAAACCGGAATGTTGATGTTCAGAAGGGAAAAGGCCCACAAGTGTCCTGAAAGGTTTGCTGTGTGCAGTGATGTCTGTTTCCAGCCAGTCTGAGGCGAACAGTGTTTACTCACAGTTCAGTATCGTCTCTGCTCCAGCTTGGCCGAGCCTGTTTGCAGACGGTCTCATTATATAAACACAGATGAAGCTGTTCTTTGAAAAGATCAAAGACGTGTTACCGCTTATTTCAAGCTTTTAGTTTTCCAGGATTTTTAATATCTAGAGTCCCTCTGAACTTTGGCAATTAACAAATATAATTAGTTCCTGGTGATGCTCTCTGGAAAGGTTTGCTGTATCACCCCATCTTGAAATTGCTTTGGGCATGGTGACATTCACTTTTGGAGTCTGAATGGACCTCACAGGGGATAATGAGTACCAGTCTGCTGAGGGGAAGTTTTACTAGGCAGTGTCTTCATGGATGAACCTTTCAGCCAGTTCTAGCCTGCCACGGACTGAGCCATTAGGGACACTTTCTCCAGTTTTCCATCTATGAAAAGAAAGGGGTAAGCGCTTTACAAAACAGGATTCTTGGGTCACTATAACCTTTTCTCAGAGACCCTTTTGACCTGCTCTGAGTCAGGGACAGCATGAGCCCCTGCCAGCCCTTCTTGGGCCTCCACTGCTGGTCTGTTTGGATCAAGCCATCCTGTAGCATCCAGGATCAGCCACCTGCAGCTGCTGCCTGTCCACTCTGTCCTCTGCCACCCCATGTTCTCTCTCCATCCACACAGGAAGAGAAGGGCCTTTACTGCCCATCCTTTTTCTTCACCACTGAGGATGACCCTGGGGGCATGGAGGAGCTTAACCAGCTTTATAAGGGCAGATTCTCTGGCCCTTGTGCCTGGCCCATCTCTGGCTGTCCTTTGGGACCACACCCTAGGTAGCGAGGGACATGTATTTTTTTCTGGACCTTGGTGCTTTGGGACCTGGAGAACTACAACTGATGCAAAGAGGACCAAACATTCCAGAAGGTCAGGGCCCTTGACATTAGTGTGGAGCCCTCTTGCAAGGGTGTGTGTGTGTGTGTGTGTGTGTGTGTGAAAGAGAGAGAGAGAGAGAGAGAGAGAGAGAGAGAGAGAGAGAGAAGAGAGAGAGTGTATGTGGTGTGTGTGTGTGTGAGAGAGAGAGAGAGAGAGAGAGAGTATGTGGTGTGGTGTGTGTGTGTGTGAGAGAGAGAGAGAGAGAGAAGAGAGAGAGAGAGTGTGTGTGTGTGTGAGGTGTGTGTGTGTGTGTGTGTGTGTGTGTGTGTGTGTGTGTAGGAGGTGGGGGAAGCCGTGGTGAACCTGGAGGGCTCCCTCTGTCTGTCTGATGTGCTGTGTTTCCTCTTTTAAGAGGGTGGGGAGCATTGGTGAACCCAGAGGGGTCCCCCATCGGGTGTGATGCCTGTTTCTTGTTTCTGCTTGTGTTGAGTGTTGACTGGCCGTCCCCCAAAGCCAGGCTTGCCATCACTGTATCTCCATCAATCATGCAAGCACAGAGGAGGGAATAGAACTCAGGGGCTCTGGAAACAAGCCAGTGCTGCCTGGCGGAGCACCAGCAGTCTCTGATGTTTGTAGGCCTCCTAAGGTGGGGTGTAATGGAGGCATCGAGGCAGTTTTCTTCTAACTCTCCAGTCTCTGAACAAAGGCAGGTGAAGCTGTGTGGCCATGTTGTGGGTGTTTCTACCTGTGCCAACCCTGAGACCATACCTGGCTTCCCTTCCCTCCTGCCCCCCCCCCCAGCCGCTGCAATGTGCTGTCCACTGTGAGTTCATGTGGCTCTGCGCTTTATTTTCTGCTACTGACTTCTTCCTTCCTAGAAGGTGAGAAGCGCTTAATTTTTCCATCAACCTGCTGTCTGGTGTCTTCTCCGTCCTTTGCTGTCACTGTCATTTCCCTCTGTGGACCACCAAGGATTTGGGCCTAGTCATGGTTACATGCTCACTGACCTGTATTGTAGCAGTACTGTGCTGACCTCATGCCAGAGGCCATCTATGTGACTGTGGCCTCCTGACCACACCTAAGCCTGCCATTCCAGGCAGCCCTGGTCCTCTTACCTCTACGCTGTCATGGTCCCTGTTTTGTTTGTGATTTCCCCTCTTTCTCTCAGGGCACAGTCACTTGAGGACATGGATCCCTTCAAACTTGTGTCTACCACTTGGCTCATCTGTGCATGTGCCCTGTTACCTTTGTTGTAGAAGCCCTCCAAGCCGGGAGTCCACTCACACACCCCTCTGCTCTCATCCTAGACCCCCAAGAGCGTCCGTTGTCCAGGTGAATGCACAGTGTGACCTTGGCTGACCCGTATTGTCCCATAGCCTGTTAGCATGGCCTGGGTCTGATTCTTCAACTTTCATTATACTGTCTTATGTTTTTGTCACATTCTCTGAGCTCCAGGAACTCCCACCCTCATGTCTTTACATCAGGCTCACTGATAAGATGCAGGAGCACCCCACTGTCCTGTGTTGATATGATGGAGACCATCATCAGGAGCACTCACTGTTGAGGTGACAGAGGGCTGTCATCAGGAGCACTTACTCTCCTGCTGTCTTGGTCTTTTCTGTTGCTGTAACAGAACATGGCACATCAGGTAGTAGAAACAAGACAAATTTAATTGGCTCACAGGACCCCAATCTAAGGGCTGCACCTGGCAAGGGCTTTCTTATTGTGTCACAACGTGATCGAGGACATACCATGCATGAGAGCTTGTGTTTGGGAGAGGAAAGGGAGGCTCCACAGCACACGTTTAGAACCAGCCTTAATTATTTAATGAAGGTGGTGTCCCATGACCTTATTGCCTCTTAAAGGTCCCACCTCTCATTCAACACAGTCACAATGAAATTTCAACGTGGTTTTCGGTGAAACAGTCAGACCATCGTGCACACCTTCCATGCCCTTCTCCATGTGCTCTCTGGTAAATTCATTTCTTCCCTGACTCCAGCCGTGGTCTCCCTTCTGTTGAAACTGATTTCCTCCATGAACATTGATTCGACATGTTTCCCTGTGTCCCCGGTGCCTCACCCCACAAACACATCTCCAGGCCTCCCGACATACCAAGTCTTTTCCAGACATCCCCAGATCCTGCCCCCTTCTCTTTTATGTTCCTCTAGCAGACACATAGTGTACCGGGGATGGATCAAGCCAAGCCCTCTACAGCCACCATCCAGGCCTGCACAGGTCAGCATTTTACCAGATGTGTTTCTCACCCCCCCCACTTTTTTTTTTTTGAGACCGGGTTTCTCTGTGTAGCCCTGACTGTCTTGGAACTCACCCTGTAGACCAGGCTGGCCTTGAAGTCACTGAGATCCACCTGTCTCAGCCTCCTAAGTGCTGGGATTAAAGGTGTGTGCCTCCACCGTTTGCCTGGTTCTTCCCTATTTTTAAGATATTCCTTGGATGTCTTTAACCCCTGCCCCCGTGCCCGCAGTGCTCCTTCACTCAGTGTTTCCAAGACCTCTGCTGGGCCCTCTCTGGGTACCAGTTAGTGCTTATGGAGGCCTCTCTGTGGCTCTATTCCCAAGTTTCTAGCGCCTGACCCTGTGTTCCTAGGCCTACCCTGCATGTTTTCTCATACTTCTCTGTTTTTTTTTTTCTTTCTGCCTCTTAGTCATCCTGCCCTTACAACAGGCCTGTGTCTGCCTCCATGGACTGCGTGCCCCGTGCCCATTTGGCTCCACACTGAACCTGTATGTCTTCATCACTCAAGGCCTCAGTGGACCTGGTCCTTACCTGGGGACCTCTCTACTCCTCCTTTCTTAGTTACCATAGTTCTGTCGCTGAGAGAGTGAACTCATAAACGATTTGCTTGGGCTCATGGATCTGAAGGTTCTAGTCCCTGATCCTATGGTCTGATGGCTTTGGGTCTCTACTGAGGCAGTCCATCATGAGTCATAAATGAGTCCATCATGAGGCAGAGCAAAGTCATAAATCAAATGAACCAGGAGGCAGAAAGAAAAAGGATGAAGAGATCGGGGTCCCATAATCTCCAGGAAGGGCACGCCCAAGTGACTGAGCGGTCTCCTAGTAATGATCTCCATCTCCTAAAGGCACTGCCTTCAGTTGTGTTGCTTCAATACTAACCCTTTACTCTGTGCCCGCCGGGGACAGGCCCCATCCCAGCAGCCACACATACCCGCACCCTCTTCTCTGTCTCACGACCTTGCTTTGGGCCGGGCTTGATTTGTTCTTCCTCAGAGTATCATATCCCTTCAATACTGGCCTCCTGGGTTTTCATGTCACTTGAATGAATCCACCTGCTGCAACCACCTCCAGAACGGTAGTTCCAACATCCGGGAGAATCTCCACATCATCCCCACACTAAAACTCCTTCTGGCTTTTACCTACAAAACTTAAAGAGCCCCAAGACTGGGTCCAGTTAATGATTTCCCCTCATTTGACATCTTCTGTGTTCCAGCCAGTTCCCATGGGCTCTTCTGTCTCTCTGGACCGCTGTTTGCTCCTTGTCCCATTCCTTATTGGGCTGGCTGAGTTCCAGACTTACATTCTGTATGAAGCCACCACCCACCCTACCCATTTTTCCTGTCTCCTGCCTTACACCTCATGGTTCCACTGGTCACACAGCCCTGGGCTACTGGTTCTTGGGGCCTGGAACTGCTGCTGTCTGTTGCAGCCTCAATATCCAGTACATGGTGGCTCGATGTTACTGCAGAATAAGTAAATTCAGCATCTGGCTAATTTACTGGACTAGCTAAGCTTGAAGAATTCTTCCTTGATGAACAGTTTCCTTGACTTTCAATAGTCTGTATGGATGGTTTCTAAAATTATACATTTCTGGACCTGCAGGAGGCCGGGTGTCTCTGTCTATGAGGGAAGGTTGTCTACTGTTCTATTGCTGTGGCGAGACACCATGACCAACGCAACTCATAAAAGAAAGCATTTAATTGGGAGCTGGATTACAGTTTCAGAGGGTTAGTGCATGTTCATCATGCCAGGGAGCGTGGCAGCAGGCAGGCATGGTTCTGGGGCAATAGCTGAGAACTCACATCTGACCCACAAGCACATAGGAGGCAGAGAGTGAGACTGGGCATGAACTTTTGAAACCTCAAAGCCCACCCCCTGTGACACACCTCCTCCAACAGGGCCACACTCCACAATCCTTCCTAAACAGTCCACTACCTGAGAACTAAACACTCAAACGGGCTATGGGGCCCATTCTTATTCAGACCAGCACAGTATCGAACTTTAATCCAGCATCTCTAGGCAGAGGGGAGATGCTCAAAGGGACAAACCAGGACACTGAAGGCGAGGCACACCCTGATGGATGGAGCCTCAACAACAGGTCTCATTGAGAAATCTCTGCTTGAAAGGTCTGTGAGACGGTGATTTCAGCCCATATGCTTGTCTGAGAGCAGAGGACAGTGTTGTTGCTGCCTGAAGGGTTGCATAGTGGGCTTTGTACCATTACAGGGGTTGATTTTATGCTGTTAGATAGTAGCCCTACAGGTTAGCTGTGATACCCGTGTGTGTGTATGTGTGCGTGTGTGTGTGTGTGTGTGTGTGTGTGT
>NC_048598.1:12930911-12949872 GCF_003668045.3 Cricetulus griseus | reverse complement strand
GGAGATCATACTCATGCTGTCAGGCTTGGTGGCAAGTGCCTTTTCCTGATAAGCCATCTCCCCAGTTCCTGAGAGACCCATTTTTGATCATAATTATGAAATACACCATTCTTTCACCACTGGGCGACCAGATGTAGATAGTCTCCTCATGGCTCAGAAGCGGCAAATATTAAATGCCAGCTCAAGTCTTTGCAATTCAGGCCACTTCTTATGGTGGTGGCTGAAGGGACCTCAGAAAGGAAACTGAATCGTGCTGAATAAAGAAGAGGCACTGACTGAGCCCTGCTGCAGACAGGGAAACTGTGCCCATGCTCCCACCTCAGATCTGGGGGGCCAGGGTAGCTGCTGTGGGGGTTCGTTTATGTCCACTGTCTGAATCTTCACGGGTGACTGAGACTTTGTATGCTTAGTGGTACTGGGAATCTGACTAAATCCCATAAAGGTCATGAAAACTCCCAAGAGCACAATTAAACCTGAGTTGGTCTCTGAATACCAATGTATAACTTGATGATGAGGCTGGCAAATACTTTTAATTTAGCACAGGAAGAGAGGCAAGCAGGAGACCTTTTTTTTGTTTTGTTTTGTTTTTTTGTTTTTGAGACAGAGTTTCTCTGTGTAGTCCTGGCTGTCCTGGAACTCACTTTGTAGACTAGGCTGGCCTCAAACTCACGGAAATCCTCTTGCCTCTACCTCCCGAGTGCTGGGATTAAAGGGATCACCACCACTACCCAGTAATACTTTCTTACATATGTTAAAATAAAGCCAAAACACTGAAATGAGGCCACTGACATTTCTGTGTTCATAGTGTGGTACCTGTGATGGTTAGCTTTAAATGTCAACTTGGTAAGAACTAGAATTACCTGGGAGGAGAGCCTAAATGAAGAATTGTCAACGTTGGGTTGGCCTGTGGGCATGTCTGTGAGGGATTGTCTTAAGTTATGGAGGAGGGAAGATCCCGCCCACTGTGGGCAGCACTCTGACTTAGGCAAGGTTCCTGAACTGTGTAAGAGTGGAGAAGTAGAGCTGAGTACAAGTGAGCAAGCAAGAGAGCGTGTATGCATCCGTCTTTGTTCTTACAATGGTGGCGGTGATGTGGCTAGTGTTATTTTGCTCACTTTCATTCTCTCATGGCAGGGAGGGTGTGGGAGCAGAATAGCTCACATCATGTCAGCTGGGAAACCAAGAAGAAGGGGGGGGGTCCAAAACAAGCATATCCTATAAGAAGCAGCTTCCGATAACCTACTTCCTTCAGCGAGGCCCCAATTTCCCAGAGCTTCCAGAACTTTCCAGAATACCATAGTAGATCTCTGGGACATCCCAGGTATGTGCATCGAAATGCCTGGCATGCTGGGTGGTGGTGGCTCATGACTTTAATCCCAGCATTTAGGAGGCAGAGGCAGGTGGATCTCTGTGAGAACGAGACTAGCTTGGTCTACCAAGTGAGTTTCAGGACAGCCCGGGCTACATAGAAAAACCCTGTCTTGGAAAAAGAAAATACCTGGCTGGGTTTATTGCATGATTTCTATTGCATGAATTCTACAAACAATTGTAAGAGCCTTATTTAAATCTTATGATTAAGCTTTGGTTGCCAGAAATTATAAATGGTTCTTAAGCACAGATTTTGAATTCTAAACCAAAGAGTGACCACTCTTCCTGGAGTCTGCCTGTGACCACACCCATTTATTCCAGGGGAGTCCAAACAAAGGTTAGCTTTGTTTCCCATACCTTTAGGGCTGAGAAAGTTCAGGGCTGTAGATGACCTGACAAATGCACCTGTTATTAGGAGATGAAAAGGGTATCTTGCCAAAAAGTTTTTGTACTTCATTGAAAGCTGATTTGCATTTCTCATCTCAAGTCAGTGCAGAGGCACAGCATGCCCTTGGGTGGTACTGAGGTGAGAGGTGGGGAGGGCCGGGCCAGGCAGGCAGCCTTACCTGGCCTGTAAAGGAGCTGAGGGCTCACACCTTCCTTGTTGCCTATGTTGGGTGCTGCTATGGGCACAGGCATGGGTCATCTTTCAGTTCATTGGGAGGTAATCTGGAGGCTAACTTTAGTTTTTGTTTTTGTTTTAAATCCTGCCTTGAGTCACAAAAGTGTGTGTGTGTGTGTGTGTGTGTTTTCATCCGGAGCCATTAAAAGATATAAGGGGCTGGAGAGATGGCTGAGTGGTTAAGAGTGTTTGTTGCTCTTGCAGAAGACCTGGGTTCAATTTTAGGCACCTACATGGCAGCTCACAGCATCTGTAATTCCAGTTCCCAGAGATCTGACACTGTCTCCTAGCTTCTTTAGGCATCAGGCATGCACACGATGCACGGACATCCGTGTGGGCAAATCATCCTTTCATATTCAAAAAGAAAAAAAAAAGTGACGATCGCTGACTGTCACTATTAAAAATGTCATGGCAATGCAAGCCTCATGCTTACCCAGACACCTGTCTTGTGTGCGTCATTTGTTCTCTTTCCTGCTGTAGCAGAGTGAGGTGAGGAGCAGGTGGGAAGGCTTATGTACCCTCTAGTGGAACAGCAGCCCCCTGAGGCTGTGGCTGAGGGCTCCCACCCTTGTGTGTCCACTCTCCTCCAGAGTAAGAGCAGCCCAGAGCTGCACTTCCCTAAGACTGTCCAGCTAGAGGGAGTCAGAGCTGATTATCCATTGAAGGTCCCCAAAACCATAGATAGTGACTTAAGATAGTCTTTGACGGGCCCATTGGTTCCCATTCTTTTTCTCACAAGGGAAAAGCCACAGGCGCACTGTACATGCCTTCCTCTCCCCATTCACCGCCTCCCAGTCAGACCCTTTCCAGGTATAGCTCACTCACATTGTTTACATTGTATCCAGGGCAGCCCAGGTAGAACTCCACTCCCCATCACTGCCCTGCAGGGGCTCTGGCTGGCTGCTTTAGCAGTCTGTGGTTGTTGTATGGTCCTAGAATTGGGGACTCAGGTTCCCTCCCTTCTCCCTGCCACTCCGTTTTTTGTTTTGTTTTGTTTTTTGTTTGTTTGTTTGTTTGTTTGTTTTGATGTTCTGTCTTCCTCTCTCTCTGCTCGTTTCTCCATTGCTCTTGGGCTCCTTTTATTTCTTCTCTGCATGTGCCTCTGATCTATCGGCACAGTATCACTGAGCCCAGCTGGTAGGTTCCAGGGCTGGGAAGTAAGCTGCCACCACCTCCCACCGCCATGATGTCTAGAACCGTGGGCTGACATTTCCAGAGCGTCAGTCTTCAGCATCTTTTCTGTTTCTGTGTTCACATGGTCCGTTTTGACTCTGGGATCTGTTTCTCCTGCTGGGGAAAAGTGCAGGGGAGGAGATGGAGTCTTGGCATCAGCTCCCTTTTTCTTTCTTATTGGCAACTGATTCATGAACTCTAAAAAAAGAGTTGATAGCAACATGGCTGGCTAGTGGTGGCAGCCCAGATGGCCCCCTATATAATAGAGACATTTGTATCTCAGATAAAATAATATTTAAATGTGTTCTGCAAACCTTATCAGGAAAAAGGATTAGTAACTTCTCTAAAGGAGTGTGGGTAAGGAAAGGGTTAAATGACGAGCCAATTCTTGGAATTGTAAGATGAAATAGGACTTAGGAAGTCTAGAGCCAGGATATGGGGTGGGTTCTGAGGGTCCTACTCTATTTCATGGGGAGCCCTAGATACCAAGAGAGTGGTTCAATGTGAACGTGTGTTTGTGGACTTTGTGCTACCTGTCTGGTTGTTGTGTCTGTTTTGCAAACTGCTTCACACTGTTCACAGACAGACCAGAACCCAAAAGGACCAACTTGGGGATTGATGTGTAGATGGTCCCATTTCCCAGCTCTGTGCTCCTTGGGGAACAACCGTGATGGCCTCATTCTATTACAGAGACTCTGTGGGCTCCCTGAAATCTGGAACAGACTTTCACTGTCCTTATTGTCATGGGTCATTGGTAGGTCCCTGGGTGGAGCAGGGGACCTTCATTTGATGGGGATTCTGGATTGCCAAGGGCAACAGACTGGTGTTGGGGGCTCACACAGATGGAGTGGGAGGGTAGGCTGGGAACATGTTTTCTTCTTTCTTTCTGTCTTTCTTTCCTTCTTTTAAAAGAAGGTATTGTTATTGTAGCCCCAACTGTCCTGAAACTTGTTATGTAGAGCAGGCTGGCCTTGTACTCAGAGAACCACCTGCCTCTGCCTCCTGAGTTCTGGGATAAAAGGCATGGGCCACCACTCCCAGTTCAGGAACAAATTCTTAAGAGCTACAGAGGTGGCGTGTGCTGAGTGGTGGATAAGAGGAAGGGTCTCTTAGAGAGTAAGGAATCATTATCTGAAGACAGGATAGGACTTGAAGCAGATGTAGTGTCCCCTGAAGCCACTCCATCAGTGATGGCTGAGATTGGTCCTGGACTGCTTTTTCTTGGAGGTTCTACAGACCGATGGGGAATTGAGCAGAGGCCAGTAACACATATGTGCTGACTGGAGAAAAGTCTGCTGTTTGGTATTGACACAGTTCTCTCCCATTGGTTGGCAGTTTTAGACATATAAAGTCCTGGCCTAGAAAGGGGCCAGCAGCTGACAGGCTGTGCACTCTCAGCAAATCTCCTGACCGTAGGCAGGCCCCGCATATCCTGAGTCTCTGTTTCCTTGTATGTGGGGTGCAGGTCCTGGAGGATGTGACCAGAGACCTATCAAGTTCTGGAGCCCCCCTTCTTCCACCACACACTGTCTCCTTCCTTCCTTCCTTTCTTTTTTAAAAATATGTATTGATGTTTTGCTTGCATGTATGTCTGTGTGAGGGTGCCAGATCCCTTGGAACCAGAGTAATAGACAGTTGTGAACTGCCTTGTGGGTTCTGAGAATTGAACCCAGGACCTCTGGAAGAGCAGCCAGTGCTCTTAACCCCTGAGATATTTCTCCAGCCCCTGCTTCCTGTCTTTTTTCTAGGTTCAGTTTTTCTTGTCCCTCTTAGAGCCTCAGGTTCTGTGTAGGGTGAGTATCATTGCTAAAGAGGGATTTCTGGAAAGGAACCGATACTCACTGAATGGAGGAAGAATCTAGAAAAGCAGCTTTTGCTCTCTGCTCCAGAGTCACTCTGTCCCTAGGACATTGAAAACATGGTTACCTTTAGCTAAGTATGACAGGGTCTCAGGCACAGTGGAAGGGTCCTGGGTCACTGTCCCACCAGGACTGTGCTGAGGGAGTGGAAGCAAGAGAGAATTTTGCAGAGTTAATAGGGAAGTGGTTAAGTGTGGCTGACCAGAAAATGCCAACCTTCACTGCCTGGTCACCTAGGTTTTTGTCTTTTAGCCCGTCATCTACCCACATTTGAGAAAAGCAAGTGTCTCTCTAGAACAAGGGTGGCTATCTTGTTTCCACAGATCCCTGAATGTGAGCCATCCTGTGAGCTGTGGCAAAGATCATGTTTAGCTCCATTCTGGGCTTGAGGAGGCCATGGTCTGGCCAGCAGGACTGAGTCACTGGGCGACAGCCCTGAAGGTATTCCTGCCCCAGGTGATGACTGTCCACTGGCCCATAGGGAAGGGCCTGGCTTCTTGTCATCGACACTTTTGAGGCAGCATCAGTGTGCCCCTGTGACAGGCATCGCTCCACACCCTGCAGCTCCACAGCAGCACAGCAGATAGCTACCTAGCTGGAGGGAACAGCCTCCATGTGAACCAAGAGTAAGAAAAAAAGCCCTTGTTCTTAGAGAGATCTGCTCATGCATAAGGACCCAAGATCGAGCCCCACAACCCACATAATAAAGTTGTTAGGCATGCTGGCATGTGCCTGTAACCCCAGAGCAGTGGAGGCAGAGGCTGGCAGATCCCTGAAGCTTGCTAGCCAGCCAGCTGCCTACTTGATGATCCCCAGGCTATCGAGAGACCCTGTCTCAAAAAAACACATGGATGATGGCTGAGCAATGAGCCCGGAGGTTGGTGTCTGTCCTCCACGCTCCTGTGCATACACCACAGTGGCTCTTCCCTTTGCTCTGCTGCTGACCTGCCGTGACCCCACGTACCTGTGCTGAGAAGTACCCTGCTACCCACAGCCAAGCAGGAGGGACCTCCTCAGCCCTGTCTGCGCCACTTACTGTGACCCCCACATCTCCACCAGCCCACTTGCTTGCAGAACTGCAGAACCAGCAACTTTTGCCATTGTAGAGTTAAGTGATTTTGCTCTGTTAATGGGAGCATCACTCGCCTCTTAATGGAGCTGTGTTATTGTGCCTCAGAGCTGTGGGTTGCCTGTTCTTCAGCTGAAACCATCTTGCTCACCATTCTGGGATGGTTACACAGAGGCCAGAGAAAGTTAAAGCCACAAGAGAAACGGCTCTAGCTGTAGCATGCCGATTAGAAAGAAATGGGTTCTACAAGAAAGATGATGAGTGTAGGGATCTGGGACATGTGTTGATTCAGTCGCCATGGGACAGGTAAGCTGACTATTGTTCTCACCCACGAGTGCCCCACCGCAAGCCTATTCACACCCACGAGTGCCCCACCGCAAGCCTATTCACACCCACGAGTGCCCCACCGCAAGCCTATTCACACCCACGAGTGCCCCACCGCAAGCCTATTCACACCCACGAGTGCCCACCGCAAGCCTATTCACACCCACGAGTGCCCCACCGCAAGCCTATTCACACCCACGAGTGCCCCACCGCAAGCCTATTCACACCCATGAGTGCCCCACCGCAAGCCTATTCACACCCATGAGTGCCCCACCCCAAGCCACGTGAAAAGCTGAGCTCCTGAGTGATGCTTCCAGATCCATTTCCTCATTTAAATTTTCCCTTCCTCTATCGACACACTAATCAGCACTTCTGTGCAAGAGGAAAAACCATAACCAGTTATGCAGTCCTCCAAACCTCAGGTAGTGAGAGGCTTGGGGTTGGGGCTGAGCCAGGAGCAGTATGACCACCCTGCTGCAGGGTATGTCTGCAGGGCACTGTTGGGTGGCTTGGGTTTCTTCTCTGCTGCTCTGAATCTAGACTCCTAGAACTGTCTGGATTTGTCTTCTCATTTGAAAACTGAAAGTCCTTTAACCCAAGTGGCAAGGTGCCATGGTCTGAAGCCACAGTTATCGGGCTGAGGGTACTCTTGGTCCCCTATGTTTCAGATTCATGTTCTGTTTCCATAAATGCTTTATAGCTACATAAATCAAGAATATGGGTGCATGTCCTTGGTCCTTTCATCTGTGTGCCAAGTAGTCACACCTCCTGCACAACCCAAAGCTGGATTTGGTGAGCTAGGCTGTTTGCTAGGCTGGATAGCTAGAAATGTGTTCATTAAACTGAGAAGTGCAGAGTGGTACCTGCAGTCCCAGAACTCGAGGTTATGGTAGGTTCAAGGCTAGCCTGAGCTATATAGTAAGACCCAAACAAAAACAGAACCCCCCCAAAAAAACAGAACAAAGAGGGGTTGGGGAGATGGCTTTGTGGATAGTGTTTGCTGTATAAACATTAGGAGCTGAGTTTAGATCCTCAGAATCCATGTAAAAATCGAGGTATGGTGCTGTGCACCTGTAATCCCAGAACTGGTGGTAGAGACAGGTGGATCCCGAAGGCTTACTGGGTAGCCAGTCCACCAGGCCAGCCAGTGAGCTCCAGGCTTAGTGAGAGAGCCTGTTTCGAAAAATGGGGGGGGGGAAGTGATGAGAAGGACCTGACATTGCCCTCTAGCCTGAACACACACACACGCACACGCACACGCACACGCACACGCACACGCACACACTTTATAACTAAGATATTGTTAAGCTAATCCCCATATTTAAGATATCACTTAGCCCCGAGGAAGGTGTTATAGACAGTTTTGAATATCTTAGTTGTATATTATCCATCATCCCCCTCTATCAACTCTTGACCTATCAATCAGTATTAATAACCAATCATACTTCATATCGCCTATCTATCAACTGTCCATCTTTCTGTCATCTATCATCATTTATCTGTATCAGCCTACCTGTCTATCTACTCTCTGTCTACCTAGCCATCTACTAACTACTCATCTGTCCTTAGGAGATATCTTCTCTCCCTAGGAGCAGGCTTCCATACAAGAAGCAGGTGTATGATCACCAGGCCTAAACAGTAATGCCACACCTGGGAACCCAGCTCAGAACCACTCCTGGGAAGCAGCCCCTTCCTCCCTGGCTTGCTGTATCTTTAGTTATCAAAGAAGACAAGATGCTTACCTCTGTTCCCCATGTTCTGAGTTGGTTATCAGCTGCTCTTGTGCTTTGACAGTCTTTGTGTAAGGCGTGAAGGCCATGTGTTTCCAGGAGTGGGTCATCCCTGGTGTGAAGGCTGTGTGTTTCCAGGAGTGGGTCATCCCTGGTGTGAAGGCCATGTGTTTTCAGGAGTGGGTCATCCCTGGTGTGAAGGCCATGTGTTTTCAGGAGTGGGTCATCTGTGGTGTGAAGGCTGTGTGTTTTCAGGAGTGGGTTATCCCTGGTGTGAAGGCCATGTGTTTTCAGGAGTGGGTCATACCTGGCACTATAAGCCATCATAGAAGTCTCATCCTTCTCTCTCTGGCAGTGTCGTTTGATTCCATATAGTCTCACAGGCCATGAGGCTGAGCCAGGTTATGCAGGGTGTCCCCAAGTGGTGACAGAGGTCTTATTGCTCACACTGTCAGCTTACCGTCACTACCGTCTCAGTCAATAGGGACAAAACACTGGTGCTGTGTGGTGGTCTCTGAGGTCCTTCTGTCCTCTCTGTCATTCTAACATCTGCCCTTTGTGTCCCTCAACCTATTCCCCACTTCACCAGTGGCAGCTGCCACCCTTGCCTGCAGAGAACTCTCACATTTGCTTTTCAGATGGATGAGTAAGAAAGAAATAAAAGTTAAGCTAGTAGCACCCTGCTTAGCTTGTTTCCAGTGTAACAATACAGGAGAGAAAGGCTCACAGTGTGAGACCCAGAAACATGCCTGTGGGAAGGTGTGGGCAGCCTGCAGAGGGCAAGGATGCCCTGCACTTGAGACTCCACATTCCTGAGTGTCAGAGCAGCCTTTGGGGCGGGTCTTAGCAGTCTGTCTATGTGACACATGTTCACTGAGAGATATCCTGGGTGAGATGCTGTGGAGAGTAGGCACAGGATTCTGGTCACAAGTTAAGAGCAGTTAGCTTCCCAGGCTCAGAGGACATGGCAGGCGTTGGCACACGCCCCGTCCCCAGGTGCAGTCCTCTCTGATTGGTCTTTTCTGACTTACGCTAGATCTTCCCCAACTTACTGGGTTGCAGTTTCCTTCTCTGTAAGGCAGAGGTTGCAGGGTTAGTGGCCTGCTGTTCCTCGTCTCCTGCCCCTAGTATCATTTCTCAGAAGGCTTTGGTGTGTTCAGAACTCTAAGTCAGTCTCCCAGCACTCTGGAAGCTTCTGGAAGCACTTGCCCAGATCATCGCTCTGACATCCCATGTTTCTTTGAGTCTTGTTCTGTCATTCCCCTTCCAAGACCCCCACAGCAAGTACAGTTCTCCGTATCACTTCCTTTCTTTGCAGGGTGCACAGACACCTGGCCCTCCAGCATGACATTATATCCTTTATTTCCAAACAATCTCCATTTCTCCAGGAAGTTTCTGATGCTGCTGCTTCTTGCACCCAGGATTCCTGTTAGGCTTGAGGTTCACTGAAGGTGCTCTGTACCCCTCTGAGGCAGGGAGCCCTCCTGGGTTGCCTAGGAAATGGACTCCCTGGATGATAAGCTGAACAGTGAATTCTTTCCCAGCAGGAGTGCAGGGGCCTGGGGGCTCCTGAGCATTACCCTTTCTGTAGTCCTTGGGAAATGGTAGCTGCTGCCTTCATGGCTCCATTTAAGCCTCCTCCATGGTGATGATGATGATGAGGAGGAGGAGGAGGAGGTGGAGGAGGGAGGAGGAGGAGGAGGAGGTGGAGGAGGAGGAGGTGGAGGAGGAGGAGGAGGAAAAGGATGATGATGATGATGAGGAGGAGGAGGAGCAGATTCAGGCCTGTGTGGGTCCCCTCTTCCTTCCGCAGCAATGTCCTGCCTGCCCCAGGACCTTCTTGTTGCACTGATGTGCAAGTGTGTGAGTGAACCCTAGGCTTGGCAGTTGTGTGCTCTCTGCCCAGCTTCCTGCCCTTGTCTAGACCAGGATACCTCTTCCAGAAGGTAGGTCCGAGAAGCCCAGACTTTCTCAGTGCTCTGGGTTGAAGAGTGCCACTTAGAAAAGCCCTTTCTTTGCAAAGGATGTTGGTGTCATTTGTTGGGAGAAGCCAGGTGCACTCCAGGGTGACTCAGAGCTTCCTAGACTCTGTGTGTCTCTCTGGATCCTGTGATCACTGAATAATTTATTTACCCCTCAGCACCCCACTCGCCTTTCTAGCTATTCTCTGCTCATTAGTGCTGCACCCAGAGTTGGCATGGGAGAAAGAGCAAAGGAAATGAAAACCCCTTCACTGGCTCTTTGGCACCCCACTGTCTTGAGACCTGGTGTCAGAGGTCAATGCTGAACTCAGGCACAAGGCCCTGGGTTGTGCTGGGGAACTTTGCCAACATCTGCTGTGTGTCACCACCCTGCAGGTGGTTGAGTGGTTGGATGATATATGCCAGGGGCAGTTTGAGCTGGCTGAACACAGCCTCTTAGGTCCTTTCCTAAGCAGAAGGTCTGAAGGTGAGTGGGGGAGGAGAGGCGCACTTGACCTTTGACCCGGAGCAACAGTGAATGTGCTTGTAGTTCTGGGGAAGAGATGACATTCAACAAAGATGACTTAAAAAAATACATCATGCGTGCTATATTTACTTCCCTAATGGGACACATGGCATCCTCCAGGACACTGAGGCTTGTTTTCTGTGTAATTGGTGTGTGAGGATGCTGTGGTTAGTCTTCCAGTCTTCACACGTAGAAGGGATGGGGGTATAGCAGAGATATCAAGGGAAGGTGGCTGGGTTGAGCCTCCCAGGTAGTACACCCTTTGGATGGCAAAAGGTCAAGCTCCACCATATAGGAGGCAGGAGCCCACAGCAGGGGACTCTGATGACGTGTGCATCTCTTGACCCTCTAGTTATTTCCCTGCAATAGCAAACAGACCTGTGCCTTATGGGGCTGGGAGCCCTTCTCATCTTCCCGACCAGACCCTCTGGACTCTGCACCAGCTTTCATTGCCGCTCCACTGTCTGCTACACCCTGGTGCAATGTTCTGGGCATCTCCAGAGAGCTCTCTGGTGGAGAGTCAGCTCTTGTTGGCACCTTCCTTCCTACCTTTGCTTCCTGGTTCTGCCATCAGCCCAGGCTCTGAAGGAAGCTGGGATTAACCTCTTTTGTCATTATCTGTGTCGTGCTGTGTAGCAGGGAATGTTGCTGAGAACACAAATTCCACAGGCAGGCAGGGTCTCTGCTCACACAGCTTGAGCACATCCCAGGGTCCATGTTGAGCACCAAGTGCCTTCCCTCAGAGAAGAACAGCTGACTCTGCCCGCTCTCTCTCTGGCTTTCCCTATGACACACATCCTTTTCTTCATGGCCCTTATCAAGGCCCAGCTCCTTGTCGTCTCTTGTCATTGGACAGGGATGAAAGCTGCATCCTTGAGTCCCCTCAGTTGCCCACGCACCCACTTTCCCATTGGCTGTTACTAGAGAAAGAAACTGGTTTGAAGGTGAGGGTGTAAAGATTTCACTAGACCCAAGATAAAGGGTGTTTATTAGGGAACAGTTAGTCAGATAATAATAAAGAATCATGGGAGCACTTCTCTGCCCTTCCTACCAGATTGGCTGACCCAAGAGAGTCACACAACTGAGACCACGCCTCATGCTTCTCTCTTTCTGCTTCTGTTCACCTGAGGCCACGCCCAAAGGGGTGTGGCCACAGTTACAGGTTCACTGGCAAGAAGCCGCTACACTGGTTGTCCATTAGAAGACCGACTCTTGGGTGTACTACTTGATGTGTCAAGAAGGATAAAGCGGATGTGATGTCCGAGTCCCTTGGGTATCACATATGACAAGAATGTGACCACCTCTCCATTCTTTCTCTCCTCTCTGGTGCTGGTATCACCGGTTGAGTGACAGACACTTGGGTTGCTTTGTGAAATGGGCAGAAGCTGAGGTTTTCTTCCTTATGTATCTCAAAACTCCATGCAGAACATCCATCGGCTGGACGTCTGCTCACCTCAGTGTGCATGACAATGACCAAGAAATAGTTGCAGCACTGGGATTATTGGCCCTGCCTTGGATCTCTTGCTTAGAAGGGCTTGGTGTAGGCACAGTCTTAGTGTGGAGAGAGTCACTAGCTAATTCTGTCTCACTCACACACACTGCTGCTCTCTTCTGAGGCGTGAAGGACTGGCTGGTATCAGAGGCTCCAGCAAGCTCTGTTCTAATGAGAGCAACTCACCAAATCTTAGCCTGATCCGCTAATGCCAATCCCAGGATTATGCCCACTTTCCAGGTGAAGACAGGGAGTAGATGAACCAGACTCCATGCCCGGCCCTGAAACAGAGTGCACCCCCCCCCACATCACAGTGATACCTTACTCTGCCTGGCTCCCTCCCTTCTGTGGGTGCAGAATCCATAGAACTTTTCCCAGGATCTATTTGATAGTCATGATTTCTCAAAGTCTTAGGACCACATATATCAGCGTCGCTCTGGTGACAGAAGAAAGCCTGTGATGACTGGGCCTGCCATTTGGGGGTAGAAAGCCCCACCATCTTGATGTAAGAGACTAGTGATGTGGACAGAAGGAAGAGGCGGGTCACTGTGAACTGAAGTCATCTGAGTTGGGAGCTCCCCAAGAGCTCTTTGGTGGAGTGTAGTATTGTGGAAGTCTCTTATACTTAAGAAAACGGAGGGAAACCCATTGGAAACCTAGCTAGAACCACACTGGTCCTGTGTGGACCCTGAGGGCCAGTTAACTTGGCTGGGATGTCCTAGTGGGTAGGGCATATAGGGTGACTCGGAGAGTGAGAAATGCCATAGCGAAGGCTGGCACCTCCTTATTGCGGCCCTGGAATCCAGGAGAGAGACCGGTGCAGGCAGGAGGCTCTGGTGAAGTTACTGGGGTATCTGAATGGTCCAGGCCAAGTGAAGCTGTTGTCCCTTAAGACGGAAGGGCTCACGAAGCGGGCATTCAGTGATGCTGAAGAGACGAAGTGTCTTGGTGGATGAGTTAGCACTTAAGGTGGTCGCTATGGAGATGGACGATAGAATGTCAGATGGTGTGTGAGGGGCCTTTCTGTTCTCAGGAAAAGCACATGCCAGGAACACCCACCTGGCTGTGCCCTCATGCATCTTTCTCAGTTTCTTCTGGCTGCTGTAAGCGATTCCTGTGCCCTTTATCCTGCTAAACAGTGCTCTTGGAGCAGCCTTCTTCTCTTTGAGGCCCAGTTCCCCCTCTAACACACTGCAATGCTCACCTACTGCCACTAGAGGGCTGAGGTTTTACACAATGACAGGACACCCTCGAGTTCACGGGTCTTCAGAGGGACTGAACAGGCCAAGCAAGGAAGACTTTGAAAACTGACTTAAGCAGTAGATATGGTAGCAGCATGCCTGAGTGGGGGAGCGGGAAGAAGATGGCTTCCGTAGCTTCCACACCCTGTGTGGACAGTGGCTGAGGTCTGTGTGGCTGATGGGGGCAATGGAAGCTTTAGATCTTGGCAGGGTGGCTGAGCGTGGTGGAGCAGAAGGCAGTATCAACCTGAACTCATTTTCTCTTTTCAGTCAATGGCTTGTTTAATTTTAGTTTTAAATACAGACATGTTAGACGGACAGAGTTCTCCACGAAGGAAAACTGGCTTCTCTTTCCGCACTGCATCTTTTCTCCTGCCCTCACCCCCAGCTTCCTCTTGGGCTGTTTGTTTGGGACTTGTTTAGCATCTGGTCATTTCTTGGTGTTCTCAGGCTCCCAGGGTAGACATCCAGGTTCTAGAAGGCCAATCCCAAAAGTGGTGACAGAGAGGCTTGTTCTCCTCTTGGCCTTGCTCTTGTCCAGCACTGCACTGGATCGTGTCCTGCTGCAGAGCCTGCTGTGACAGAGTCAAAGCCAGGAGGGTCACGTGACTCTCCCATGATATAGAGGGCATGGTCTTATTGTCCCTCAGTGTATGGATGCTGATGAGATTAGGTCCTGTTCCGGCTTAGGGTGTTAGCTCTCCTTCACTGTGACAAAGTACCTAGGGCAACTGACTTGAAGGAGGGAGGGTTTATTTTGGGATTATGATTTCAGAACTTTTAGTCCGTTGTCACTTGGTCCTCGTCACCAGGCCTTTGGGCCTGGCAGAGAACATTACGATAGGAGCTTGTGGCAGAGGAAGCCTATGTGCCTCATGGAATAAGAAGCAAATGAGGACACTGGGAAGGGACCGGGGTTTCCATATCCCCTCCAAAGGTATGCCCCCAGTGACCTAATTTCTTTTCACTAAGTCCACTGTTGTGAGACGTGCAGACACATGGTGGGGGTGTGGCTTCATGGAATAAAAATGAACCCACAAGCTGTGAAACTCACAAGGTATTACCAGTTTCACTTAGCTGTCATGGCCAGTGACAGTCGCAGGTTCCTTCAGCCCAACATTAATTATTCTCAGGTCATACATTACACTTCACACAATGACATGCAAGTGGGGTTACAGAGTGGCCAGCAAAGAGTTAAAAGAGCCCGGAGGACTCAAAGAAGCTACATCGAAGGCACAGGCAGAGAGCTGGTTTAGACACGGAAGGATATCCACAGGGATTTATAGTTTTATGAGCCATAGGTGTGGAGCTGTTCAGGGACCAAGCTGTCAAATGCCAGACTGGATGAATGGCAGTTCCAGTAGGCTGTATCCAGCAGGGGACTGTGCTGAGCTGAGCCCCGGGGGTCAGTCAGGAGTTTATCGTCTGTTGATCCCATGACACAGGTACTGACCGTCTGATGACAGCTTGGAGGATGGGCTCCCATGTGAGGCGTTCCTCCAGACACATAATTCAGGTGAGGGCATTGCATCTTTCCTTGGCCTGTTGTGGCTGATAAGTGCATGAATCAGGTTTTCCTAATACAGTTTAGATATGCCCATGTGATCTCAATTTAATACTTCTTTTACGTAAATAAGTTGTTTATTAGTCTGTGTCTCATGGACAGAGATGGCTGTTTCCTCCCACAAACACGATGTAGAGTGGGTCACTCTCAGCATTTGCATGCAGAGTGGAGCAGGGTACCCTTTGTGAAATAGTTGCTCTAGCAGGGCACACCCCCAAAGCAGTTGTCCTATGCAATATGGCATGAGTTTGAGCAGGCCACAATCTGATCTCTGGACCCCATTCCTAAAGGCTCTTGTGCCTTCAGCACATCACGAGCTAGGGCCAAGTGTCTAACAGATGGACGTCGAGGCTCACCCGGATCCCAGCTCCAGTGGAGTGTGACATGTGAGGCAGGCTCAGGCTTGGAAGGCATTTGTGGTGGCAGGCACAGCTCTCACTGTGGCTAGTGCAGATTTCCATCTGTTGTAGTCTAGAAATCTAAAGAGAAGCACGTCCCAAAGCCAGTCAGTTTCTCCACTCCCCCACACCATGTTTCCCTGCCTCTGTGAGTGGAAGAGTCTCAGGCTGTAGAAAGTTCTTTCTGTAGCCTTCTTTCCCTGAAGGAATGAATCAGGACTGAAATGGCCAAAGGGCAGGAAGCAGCAGGGAGAATGAGGAAGGAAGTGTGGGCCATGTTTAATTCATAAATCAAATAATTTCTTGCCCTTGGCAGTATGCAGGTACTTCTCACCCTGTGCTAGGCAGCCCTTTTGGGAAAACAAGCTGTGTTTAATTGCATTTATATTTACTGAGCACCCATTTGTCAGCCACTGTGTTGGAGATTGCAGGGCATATAAAGACCTAATCTTCAGGGATCTTACTGCAAAAGATGCTACTTGAACATAAGACAGCAAGGTCCAGCAGTGCAGGTTTAGAGCAAGGTCATCTCTTTTTCATTGATGGGGATATAGGCACTCCACCAGTGAGCTGCATTTAGAGCCCCAAGGACACATTTGACTGGGGGTATTACAGATGGTGTGTTGATGTGAGTGTTTTAGCACATTGAAATGAGGAAAAACAAGGGGGCAGGAGTTAGTCCAACCCATCAGGGTGTTTAGGCTTATCTGTGGAGTATGAACTTTGGGAAATGGGGGGGTTTGCTTAGTGCCTGAGACCAGTCCCCTGCTTGGGCTGGGTGGGGACTTAAGAGCAGGTGAACACTGAGAAAGCCATTGTGGGTCTCAGGCAGTGACAGGAAATCCTTAACCAAGACCAGAGATTATGGTAAGAGCTAAAACAGTGAGCTAACTGGACCTGAGCCCCTAGGAGAAAGTGAGCACACAGACTTGCATAAATATGTTTGACCCTACTCAAAGGGGCAGAGCTGGAGTGGGACAAGGGCTGCAGGGACAAGAATTAGTATGTCGGTGGCACAGAGGTGAAAACAGTAGTGGACTGGGAGCAAATGAGGCACAGGAAAGAAGAGGAAATATCCCAACTGTGTTAGAGCGTCTGCTAGTGGCTCCATTTTTTGTGCACTAAGCTGCAAACCCGGGGCTCCATGGGCCATGTGGCTTCCCAGGTCAGAGGCATGGAGGCGAGACAGAGGTCACAGCTAATGGCTTTGGGTACTTGAAAGTGTGGGTGCTGGTGGAGGTCTGTGGTGGGTGTGCTCTGGGTGTCTGAGATTGAGCCTCCCACAGGGGCTGAGGAAGAGGCTGTGGACCCAGTGAGTTAGAAGTGGGGAGCAGGTGGGACTCACGGGGAACGCATCAGCTGGAGGTAGCAGTGAACACATGGTACAGATGCCAGTCAGGCATCCCGGGCAGTGTCGGGGCTCAGGGAGAAGCTTGCACCCTGAGATTGTGTTGGAGTTAGAGGTGTG
Source organism: Cricetulus griseus (assembly GCF_003668045.3). Taxonomy (NCBI): domain Eukaryota; kingdom Metazoa; phylum Chordata; class Mammalia; order Rodentia; family Cricetidae; genus Cricetulus; species Cricetulus griseus. The sequence continues at coordinate 12,933,077 of NC_048598.1, read as the reverse complement.
GGGTGCAGTCACCTGCCGTAGTCTTGAAGGAATCTGGATGGAAGGCCTCGCCCCCTGCAAGGGCATATTTATATTCTAGTGTACAACGATCCTGTTTGTCAGTAAGCAAGCAAGGTCCCCAGATTCTGCAGGCCAGTTAGGAACCTTCCTTCCTGGTAGAGGAGAAAGAGGGGCTTCGAGTCCTATAAGCACAAACTACAGTGAACTCTACAAGATGCGGAGAGAAACGAGAGGGGCAGAAGTCTTGATCTCCCCTGGGTTGTGAGTGACGGCTGCCCTGCACACCTGCACACCTCATGCCTCTGAAGCCCGCCTGCCACTGGTGGCTCTTATTAGTGAGTCTTAGCATCTGCAAGAGGCTAACAGTGCCTCACCCCAAGGCAGCCACCTCCTAATTCTGAGACTGGTGAGTGTCTTACCTTACATGGATGGCAAAACAGTGTTGGAAGACAGGAATAACTTAGGGAGATGAAGATGAAAAAATGGCCCTGGGCTACCTGGATGGAGCTAATGTAATCCCAGGAGTCTCTACCAGTGGGAAGAGGCACAGGGAGGTGGAGGAGATACAATACCTGAAGCAGAGGTCATGGTGACGAGGTTTTTTTGGGGGACCACAAGTCAAGGGAAGCAGGCAGCCTCTAAGAGCTCAAAGGAACAAGGAAATAGGCTTTCCTCTGCAAAAGAACACAACCTATTTTAGTGCTCCGAGACTCATTTTGGACTTCTGGCATCTAGAACTATAGGATCAGTCTGTGTTGCTTTTGGGCACTAAATTCACAATGATCGATTATAGCAGCAACAGGAAACGAACACTACAGTGTATCCTTAATTTCTAGCACAAAGATTGCTTCAGTTTAAGTGCTGAGTATAATTCACTGGGCAAGTGATGGATCCACTGGTTAGTTGACTCTGACCTCAGAGGTGGGAAGCCCTACAGTGCTGCTTGAGATCTATCTGGTCTACCTGGCTTCATTTAGACAGACATTTGGGAAAAAAAAAAAAAAAAAAAAACTGCCCACAGAAATCCACAGGGGTCCTCTTCTTCGTATTGTAAGATGATCAGTTCTCCAGTCCAGTGCAGCTGTTGTATGTCTGTCCCAGCAGGATTTGAAGACTGGCCTTCCTCCTTTTGTCCAAGTCAGCCTCTCACTTTCATGTTTGACTTATTGCAAATCCAAGTTCAGGAGAATTTCCCAAGATTTTTGTTTATTTTGGGTTTTTGTTTTTTGAGACAGGGTTTCCTCTGTTTAGTCCTGGCTATACTGGAACTCACTCTGTGGACCAGGCTTGGCCTTGAACTCACAGAGATCCACCTGCCTTTGCCTCCTGAGTGCCTGGACCAAGGGTGTGTGCCACCACCACCACGCTGAATTCTTCCAAGTTTAAAGAGCTGGGTGGGATGATGACTCATTTTGTTGTGCCTTAAGTGTGGCGGAGGTTGGAAATACACTTAAAGCAATCCTATGAATGTACAAAAATGTCTTTAGGAAACTCAGTATTGAGTAAAGTGATTAGAAGGAATATAATAAAAGGCTAAAAAATACCCTCAAAACAAACAAAAAATGACAAAAGAACCCTGGATGTCTGAAACAGCAGAAATTATGAGTAAGCCAAGTGTGGTTTTACTCTGGTCCACCAGATCTTAGGCACAGTTGTCTATGGCAGAGACCTTGTTTGGGCACAGAGTGTGTGTGTCAGACTCAGTAGCCAAAGCAGAGCTTTGTCTGCAACCTGAGTGTCCTATAAATGATGATTCCCTCACCAGGCATGTGACCACCCTGCTCACACCCTCTGCACACACCCTCTGCTCACCTCCCAGGCTGTGGAGTCCCTTCCAGTTACCAGGTAACTGGGGAGACTCTTTCTGTGTGACTGGGACAAGCTGGTACTGTTCAGGGTGAAGTGGTTATTTTTATTTCACTAAGACCAAAGCAACTGAGAACAATCTAATGGGAATTATTTTTCCTCCGTTTCAGTGTGTTCAGTCTATGGTTGCTTGGCCTCATGTGATTGGGTGGAGAGTCAAGGTGGCAGGGGTGTATGGCAGAGGGTCATGGTGGCAGGGGTGTGTGGTGGAGGGTCATGGTGGCAGGGGTGTGTGGTGGAAGGTCATGGTGGCAGGGGTGTGTGGCGGAGGGTCATGGTGGCAGGGGTGTGTGGTGGAGG